>NW_026926219.1:0-47500 GCF_032062105.1 Saccostrea cuccullata | reverse complement strand
ACGTGAACTTACCCTACAGGAAGATGCTACCACACAAGTTTCATCTTTCCTGGCCCACTGGAAATTGAATACTAGTATGACATTATTTATGTTTCGAAATAGCACAGTTATTGTTCTTCCATCTCCCCTTTTTACAATTGTTACAAGTTAAAGTGTTCGTCAAAAAACATTTAAAAGAATATATTTACCAAATTTATACTACGCGCGACCTACATGGAATTATTTAAAGATATGTTTAATGTATGGGGAAATTTTAAATCTATCATTTAAATCAAATGCTGACCTAGGTTTTACAGACTTACCTACAGCTTACATTCTTTCTCGATCATGACAAGGAGCACACATTGGATGTGACCGGTCAGTAGCAGGTGAAATTTACATCTCCATGGCACCTGGTCCCGTTTTTGACATTAAAGAGGTCCGTGTTAACAAAAAAGTAAGATACAAGAATATGATTTTGTGCTGTGATTTGATATTTGCTTCCAAAAAGTTACTACTTTTAATACATATTTTCATAGAACATAGTTCTGAGAGACAGCACCGTATCCAAGTGAAAGTAAAATATTCTCGTCCTATAAATAATAGAAGATGACACTATATAAATAATAGAGGATGGCACAGCATATAATAGATAACGATTGAAATGCCGAAATCATCTCTTAAAATTGCCATAAAGTTGATAGAGTTGGCTGTTAGTAGCTAAACATCTTGGAGTTGTACTGCTGCTTTCATCAAAATCAGTATCTGATATTGACATCGCCGTACTTATTTGCAGGTGCTCAGGTGCTTCGACATACCTATGCATATATGAAAAAAGTATAATCTTTGATTAGAATACTAGTAACAAGGGTGTGTGTCCTTTTTTTGTCACATAGGCCTAATAATGTTAAAAATGTATTATCATGATAATATCTATGTTTCGAAATAGCATAATTACCGATGCTGTATATTTATCCCCCTTTTAAAACAAGTTAAAATTTGTCACAAAAGAAATTAGGTCGTGGGTTCCTCAGAAATGTGCAGAATATCACAATTATATGGCTGAAAGATACTAGAGCGTGCTACATTTTTTATCTTTTCTTGACTTAAAATAATTTTTGATGATCGAGGGAAAAATCGTATACGTCGCTACAATTATTACTTTTATTCTCTTTTTTTTTTTTGAAAACTTGAAAACTAATATTTAAAGCAAAAATTTATTACTTCCTTTTAGACTTAAAAATAGTTAAACATATGAAATTCTTGAAAAGACAACTAAAGGCAGTCATTATCATTACGATTTTAGGAAAATGACAGCGATTCAAGGTGGTACTTTGTAATTTACAACCGATAATGATCAGAGATCAAATAATCTACAATGCCCGTGACTTCTAACAATAATCACCAAACCATTCCAATGTAAAAGAATACATGTAAAGGCGTAGTCCGGTATATTTTACGTTTTCCGGGATTTTTAATCATTTTGAAAAATGACCCCGGGTATAAATTCAGCCACTTTTGGTCTCAATTTTCAACGGAGAAAAAACAGCCCCGGTTCTATATCTAACGTTGAAAATAAACCTTGCTTCAGTTTTCAACTATGGTCAATTTTAAACTTTACACCGGCTCCATTATGAAAATTTCGCCGTCTCCAACCGGAGTTGATTTTCGATACTTGCAAACCAATATAAATGCTGAACTCACAATTTATCATAGCGATATATTTCTATTATTCACAAATATCATTACATTTCGATACACGCTTGGTCTAGCAAAGAATTTATGATGCACTGTTACAACACACTTTGAAAATTTTTTTTCAAAGTGCGTTAAATTTTGGACCAAATCAACGCACTTTGGAAAAATAAAATATTTTTTCAGAGTGAGTTAATATCGACCATATTAACGCACTTTGAAAAAATGTGTAGGAATTGGTCGATATTCTTGCAAATCTTAGGTATGATAAATAATTGAACCTTTTTGATAACTCTTTCGTGATGAGGTCACTTTAGGATGTGAAAGTGAGCGATTTTGATTTTTCCATACTTTGAAAATTCTTTCTCGCTTAAATGCTTTACTGTACTTAATTTTTTCAACGTCATACCAGTTATGTAAATACATATATTTGGGTGTAGCATAGGCATCAGTACCGGAAGGGTGGAGGGGGAGGGTTACATGTAGGCACACAAATGTTTTGCAAAGATATACATAATATGTATATGTATGCATTAAAAATTGGGGCTTACCTGGGGGGTCAACTTTCAATTTGCTACCGACGGCTAGGTACAATGTTTAAGAAAAAAAGATTTTGGATGAGAGACCTTCTACTCGTCTTCTCCTTGTTCTCAATGAGGAAAAATGAGTACATGTAAATTAAAAAAAAAGTTTTTCGAAAGATATAATTATTACAAATTGATTCTCTCTATTACTATAATTTAAGTCTAGAATTTTTTTGTTTCATGCATATTTTTTTTCGAAGTGCGTTAAATGCCTCCATGGTAAAATATGTTTTTGTACACTCTTAACGCACTTTGAAAAACTTATTCAAAGTGCGTTGAGTGTGTCCAAAATTTAACGCACTTTGAAAATTTTTTTCAAAGTGCGTTGATTTTGTCCCAATTTTAACGCACTTTGAAATTTTTTTTTCAAAGTGCGTAATTTTTTCAAAGTGCGTTGCCACAATGCACGAAATGAAAACCAAAAATATCGACCGTCTGAACAAAGGTTTCTACCGGACTGCATATTCCATAAACGAACCATAAAAACGACGACAGTGGGTATTTAAAGTATTGTACTATTGAAAAAATGTGAGTTTGACATTTAATTCGATTCGTAAGTATCGAAAAAAAAGACGAAAATCAACCCGAGAATGCCGTCTCCGGTTGGAGACGGCGAATTTCCATGTTTCGTAATGGCGCTGGGTCTTACGTTTGCTTGGCACTTAAAATATCAAGATTGTGAAGAAAAAAAAAAAACCGATGTCGTGACGGCGGACTAAACGTGACGATTTTTCCGAGAAAGAGGCGGACATTCGTGGCGGCGGACATAACATGACGATTTTTCCGAAAAAAGAGGCGGACATTTCGTGACGGCGGACATAAGGTGACGATTTTTCCGAAAAAAGAGGCGGACATTTCGTGACGGCGGACATAAAGTGACGATTTTTCCGAAAAAGAGGGCAACATTTCGTGACGACGGAAAACACGTGTTCTCGTTCTAAATGCGCTCGTACTTATCGCTTTTATTATTAGTCATATGTGTTAGTGTATATTAAAATATTATTAGTATCCACGAATCTTCATAATAAAATTTGATTAAATGCTTCCTCTTTTTTTAACAGTATTTTATATCTACGTATTTTGCTACTATCTGCTCTGTTTGTACTGGCTAATTTTATGTCTACGTGTTTTGTGAAATAATTACATTTTCAGTGTTTGCTATTTGACATTTAAAATCTGGATTTTACAAATAAGTAGCCAAAGACGGACTTTATAAATATTTTCAATGTGTCTGTGTGGTATAAAGCACGTGACTCTTAGGTAATTACTTTTATTTATTGTTACATCGAATCTTATGTCTTTGAATTGGGAAAAGTTCTAAACCTCAAATACATATATACTCAAGGACACATAAGTACTCTGAGGTAAAGATTGAAAAGATGCTCGAGTTTCTCTAATTACGATCTATAATGTAGTTTTGAAGACCAGGTCTTCCTACAATCTGGCAAAATTCCCATGAGAACCATTTGCACCCTGTAATTAGCAGACGTAGTATTGTAGTCATATTAAATTGATATTTTTAAGAAGAACAAGATAAGAAGAAAACACTTGCGGTCGCCTTCAACTCGACATATGAATATATCGACGACGTAGTATCAATTACCAATAGTTACTTTCTTTTATATCTTTGCAAGTTTGGTACCTTTATTTTAGCTCTTCGAAGTTTTTTTTCTTAAATTAAATGTTTTTCTCATCGTTAAGATTTTCATCCGAAGGTATCCGACCCATAAAAGGATCTAATTTTTAAACCTGAAATATCCATCCTGTATTAGATACTCTGAAACTAATTCAAAGCAGTTTAGAGTAGAGAAAGATTTACCAGGAGAAATTTTTAAAAATATGATAACACGAGCAGTAATTAATTACATATTGTAATCAAGAATGCATTGAGGTCTATGGGAACAAGCAAATTTTTAAAAATAAAAATTTACATATTAAGAATATCAAAAAATGCTATGGTGGAAACCGATTAAAAAATAATTTTTCACCTGATAGAAAATGAGTTTTACTGAATAGAAGCAAAGGGGGGTAACTTTTCAAGGACAGTTCAAGGTCCAACAATAGGACACGTTCTGCTCTTACATATTGAGACTAAAACATGAAGATTACATGTCTTCCTATAAGTATGAGTATTCAGCCAATATATATATGTTACGCTTTCAGATTCATTGAATCTGAGGCTATTATGGTTCGGTTACCTTAACATGATACATCCCAGAGAACATAAAAGTGTCTGAAACACTTGTTTCATATTTGGATATTTTTTAAAAGACGTTATTGGTAAGCAAACAACAAAATTTTGATTTCAACTTTTTAATGGTCTATTTCTCTTAATTGTGTGGCAACCTATACTTGTCACCTGGGTATAGGGTTTAAGACCCCCAATTAATTCGATATGAAAAGCATGGTCTACATACGAACAATTTTTAAGCAAGTCATTCCATTGAAAATTAACTTGATGAAACAAGAGTTTTGACAGTCTTGTTTAAAGTCATCATCTCGCAAGTGTTATGGTCGATGCATTGACAATAAGGTAGTCCGATCCTCCGGTTTATAAAATTAGCAGTTAAGTAATCAAAAATACTCATAAAAGTATATCTGAATCCACAAAATTATGTAAATTTATCCACAGTATTTCTTTAAAGTTAAAGATTAAAGTTAATCATATTATATAGGGAAAATTGTCAAATCTCCAATATTTTTGCAGAAAAAGCGAATTGGAATATCAGCTATGCATTTTCTATTTGCAAATTGATCAACAAATATATTTTAGGTTAAAAAACGGTAGGTATCCAGGCATTCAGAGAAATCGTCATGATTTTTATACTTATTTGGCATTTTTTGTGTTCTATTTCCGTCATGTATTCTATGATACATAGTGTAAAAGGCTTTTGCTATCATTGCAAGACACCAAAATCATTTCATATCATGCTAATAAGCATTGGTATCTAAGGCTGGATTCAATAAAATCTTATTTCTGTAAAACTGTATTATTTTTATTATTTTTTTTTTTGCATTATAGGGTACAAATGTAAACTTTCATAAGACTTTTTCTAAGACTTCCAAAAACCTTGAATCTTATAAAGATGAATAAAATGAGAATTGTTGCATGAAAAAAAATTTCATTTTCAAGCTTCATTTTGATGCATTTCGAATTAAATATTAATTTTTGTATTTATCCTTCCTGGCTGTGGATCGGATATCCTTAACAGCAAATACAATTTGTCATTAATTCAAATGCTGACTGAGGTTTTTTTTAATACCCCCCGTTTGAAAAGCGGGAGTGTATATTGTAATCTGGATATCTGTCCGTCTGTCTGTACGTCCGTCCGTCTAGTTGTCCGTCCGTCTGTTAAGCTTTGGGGGTACCCATCTCTTATCCGCAACGCAACTCCTAGATTATACCACTGAATGAAATTTGATTAGACTTTCAGAGAATCTTTATTACAATATGCCATTGTGCACCTACTATTTTACCTTTTGATCCTTCACATATTTTGGGTTTCCCATAGTAAAACATAGACACTGCCATTATATTCATAAGGGAGGCTCATTGCTCACAGTACCTTTGGTTTATACTAATTATTAAGCTATCATTAATACTCTGGATTGTAAGCGGATTTTTACGTGTGTCCAAACATGATGAAGAGCACACGGCGGATGTGATTAGTCGGAATAGAATGCTTGCTCCTCCATGGCACCTGATCCCTTCTTTGATGTTTTAGAGGTCCGCGGTTGCTTTGCTCCTACGTTGCACTATTTGATTAGACTTTTAATCTTGAATACTGGTCGTTGTCTCCATTAACGGGACGTAAAAGATTTTTTTCTTTTAGGCTAATTCCCTTTTCTCCGTTTTTTCTTCTTGGGACAGTTTCCCTATAGCGCATTTCGCAGGTCAATATTCCTTAGGTATGTTACAATAGTAAAAAACCTTATGAAATGTTTCGATAATGAAATACCTTTGACATATTACTAGAGTCAATATATACCTTTAAATTGCTAGCTATTATGGAACGCCATGGCTGCCTTATGTTAGATGTTTTATTATATGCTGTGGTTCTATAATTATATGCTGTGGGTTTGTAATTATATGCTGTGGGTTTGTAATTATATGCTGTGGGTCTTTTATTATATGCCGTGGTTCTATAATTATATGCTGTGGGTTTATTATTATATGCTGTGGATCTATTACTATCTGCTGTGGTTCTATAATTATATGCTGTGGATCTATTATTATATGCTGTGGGTTTATAATTATATGCTGTGGGTCTATTATTATATGCTGTGGATCTATTATTGTATGCTGTGGGTTCATTATTATATGCTGTGGTTTTGTTATTATATGCTGTGGGTTCATTATTATATGCTCTGGTTCTATAATTATATGCTGTGGGTTTGTAATTATATGCTGTGGGTCTTTTATTATATGCTATGGTTCTATAATTATATGCTGTGGGTTTGTAATTATATGCTGTGGGTTTATTATTATATGCTGTGGATAGATAGATAGATAGATAGATAGATAGATAGATAGATAGATAGATAGATAGATAGATAGATAGATATTTATTTGGTATACTACATATGCGTAATTACAATAGACCCACAGCATATAATTATAAACCCACAGCATATAATAATAGATCCACAGCATATAACAATTGACCCACAACATATAATTATAAACCCACACATATAATAATATACCCACAGCATATAACTATAGAACCACAGCATATAGTTTTATTATTTTTCTTTATTATTCCAACTATCTGATTGGCCCAAACTAGATCACATGATCAAGTATAAAAAGTGTTACAGACTGGGTGTTTCTATTTTAAGAATTTATAAACCTGCTGTTTCTAAAATTGGAAACGTTATATGTGAAGCAACAATAGTGCTGACGTGACAATAGTCTTTATAGACTGGATGTTTCTAAAAACAGATACTGAAGCTGGTTTTCATTTCTGTGACGTCATAATGCAATGACATAACAATGCCTTGTATGAGAAGGTACTGAGTATTATAAAGAAGGATTTTTTAAGACATTTCTTATTAACTGATAAAAAATAATGAAACAATTGTAGCCTTTTGATTCGGTACAATCCCTCGATATATAGACCTTAGAGAAAGCTTTCTCTAAGGTCTATATATCGAGAGACTGACCTCATCAAAAGGCTATAATTGCATAATAGACCCACAACATATAATAATGAACCCACAGCATATAATAACGAAACCACAGCATATAATAATGAACCCACAGCATATAATAATAGATCCACAGCATATAATAATAGACCCACAGCATATAATTATAGAACCACAGCATATAATAATAGATCCACAGCATATAATTATAGAACCACAGCATATAATAATAGATCCACAGCATATAATAATAAACCCACAGCATATAATTATAGAACCACAGCATATAATAAAAGACCCACAGCATATAATTACAAACCCACAGCATATAATAAAACATCTAACATAAGGCAGCCATGGCGTTCCATAAGCTATAGTTAAACTAATAAATCAGGTAATGAAGCGCTGAAATTTAAATCAGTTGAAAATAATAAATAATGAAATTAACCTTTAACCTACAGAGTAGTGAAATAAATGTTTAGATAAATAAAGATGTAATTCAAAGAATTCAAGAATCGTTTTCTAGTGAGAGTTCTTAACACAGTATTTATTACTGATAGTTATGTCCGCTGAACATTGAGCGGTGAGTAAAATCATTGTCTATTTTAGCAAACATTAAATCTGTGTGGCTCATCTACATAACCTATATTTTGACTGAATTTGCTCAGAATAACTCTCCAGGAAATGTACAATTACTTGGAACAGAATGTAAAGTATATGTTTATTAGTTGTGGAGGAATCCTCGTATCAATCAAAAATTCATGAATAATTGATTACTGTATAGCAGGTTAAAATCGCGGTCGGAAAAGATCGCGATTTGTTCAATTTTCAGCAAATCGCGGTCGTTTGAATTCGCGGAAAGGGAAAAAACATACATTTTTTAAACAGTGCTTGCAAGCATTTTTCTTTAGGTATATATTGTGTGAACTGTTATTTCCAGTCTCTATCTTACGAAAGTCTGTTCATGTCTATCGCGCATATCAGTCAGGAAAGGCAAGTCTATATATTGTGTCAATTTTGAGCCCAATTGAATAATAACGAAACACCGCACTGATCCCGATTTGAAGTCAAAATAATGTTACGCATTCAATTTTTTTTTTTATTTCCGAGTCCAAATAAAAAAAAATACAGTTGTCAAATATGTCTTTACCCTGTTTACTACGCAAGTGCCTTGATTAAAGGTAATGACTGAGTGATTTGTATGGGTGAAATTATACAAGCTTGTTTTATTAGATAATTACGTTGCACGTCTACTAGATGGCAAAATTACGGTAATCGTTAGCTATAGAAATTAATTAAACAGTTAATAAGCTTTAAAAACACCAACAAGTACGTGTTTGTAATTGATCCATACGCTCGCATAATTATAAAGACAGTCTACATCTAATCACAGATGATAATAAAATTTCAGTTTATCCTTATAAATTATTCACTGTATGTTGAATTCGCGGAATTTCTTTTTCCGCGAATATAGCGAATATTAACTCCGCGAGTTAATTTCCTGCTGTACAGTATATGTCTTGTTTATTTAGATATTTAAAAGATAATATATTTTCTTTAGTTTTCTTAAATGTATAACTTTGAATAGAAATGCGTAACCGAGTTCGGAAATATAGACGACAAAAAAATTGGAGAGAACTGAGGTGTATGAATATTTCTTTTTTTTTCTTTTTTTTTTTCATTTTTTGTTTTTATATCTTACAATTATCAACCGGAAACTAAAGACTTAGAGGAAGTTTCTGAAGTGACTAAATTAAAATACGTTGACTTCAGTTTTTTTTTTTTTTTTTTTTTTAATATTTACAATAAATAGGATTTCCTATACAAACAACAAACATACATTTTGAGAGCTTTTAATCTAAGAACAGATTAGAACAAAAATTCAGTAAAAAGTAGTGCTTTTTCACTCACTTAACTAATAAATGGTCAAAACTTTTTTTTTTATTCAGCAGCATTTTGTATTTTCATATGTGTGAAGATTAGAAAAAAGAGAAAAATATAGAGTATATAATGAAATATATGGAGTATAACATAAAGAGATAACAAATAGCATTCAGGGTCAAAAGTGAAGCAAACAGGGGCCTCTAAAACATCAGAGATGGGACCAGGAACCGTTGAGGAGCGAGCATCCCCTGCTTACCGGTCGCACTCACCGTTTGCTGCTTGTCATGATCCGTTGACAATTCAGTGTATGTGTATAGATAATGACCTAACAATTAGTATTGAAAATTCATTATTCGCTGAAAATAGAAATTAGAGGAAATTCGGATTAGCCAAAAACTATTCCACTACAATTATTTTTTTTATCATCTCTTTCGGTAGTATTATATGAGAAACTGTACATTTTGATATCTTTATTTGCCAAAAAATCTTTTGAAATCTTTATTTGCCAAAACATCTTTTGATAGAGATGTAGTAATTACTTTATTGACAGCAGTAAACGTTTATTCATAATGTCAAAGGAAAAGCTAATGACCTTGACTTGATCTTGCTCCTAAAATGATATACCCTTTGAGATTGCTGCTGCATAAATAGGTACTGTTGACGCTGGAAAAGTTGACGTCATCTCCTTTGCCATGAACATTCTAGTTTGGTTTTTGAATAATTTCTGATTCACAAGTATTTAAAAACAGGTCAGTTAGTCAAGGGGAACTATGTGTCCACAGATTTCAAAAAGGAAGCTTTGGTCACCGAAGACTACATAATTACTACAGAATGCTTTTAATGTCAACTTCAAAAGCATCAACTCGGCCGCAAAAATATATCATTTTAGCATTTTAAAGAATTTCACAACGAATCCGACTGAAAATTAAAAAACAAAGTAATTATGGTCCATATCTTTATTTAATGTTCAGTGTGATCCAACGAAGTAAATCAGTTTGTGTATATAAGTTAGGGCATCCTCGAAAGCCAGAGGTCCTAAGTCAACACGTTGCCGTTGCATGGTCCAGGACCCCTGGCTTGCGAGGATGAAGATAGTATCAACATAGAATTATTGAATCAAATGCAAGTGCCATAAGTATCAAAAATGCCTAATTTTGGATGTCTTAATGCTGACAAAAGAGACGTGCAACATGCTGATATCGTGGATCTCTGTCATGCTATGTGATACTGCCGATGTTATCAAAATAGAATTAAAAATTTAAAAAATCGTTTGTTATTTGATATTGTATTAATAAGTGTTTTCAATACAATATTTACCAAAGCTTTTTTTCTTAAAAACATTTACACATGTACAAGTTATTAGTTATTTTAGACGCTGTTATTCATATCCATAAACTCAATACGTTTTGGTTCGATGTCTTATGCACGCCCATCTTAGGAAGCAGTTCATGCAAACAACTTTTTGTAAAAACAAAAGTGAATATCTGTTGAGAAATAAAACAGAATTAAAGCCTAATAACAACCAAATAACAGACAAAGTATAAAGCGAATTTTAAAACTTTTATTAAGGTCTTCCGTCTTCACGGAAGACCTTATAGTTATTCTACTGTTTCTTCTTCTTATTATTAAGGTCTTCCGTCTTCACGGAAGACCTTATAGTGATTCTATTGTTTCTTATTAAGGTCTTCCGACTTCCTTCGGAAGACCTTATTGTTTTCCGTCGGTTTCCTATTATTAAGGTCTTCCGTCTTCACGGAAGACCTTATAGCGATTCTATTGTTTCTTATTATTAAGGTCTTCCGACTTCCTTCGGAAGACCTTATTGTTTTCCGTCGGTTTCCTATTATTATTATTATTATTATTATTCTTTTTTTCATTTTTATGGCGATATCTCAGCTGTGACTGTACGGATTTCAAAGATTTTTACAGGAAAGATGCATCAGGTTAATATCTCCAGACGTGTTTTTCATTTTTTCAAAATTTGCTTCCATTCGCGATTTTTGGGGAAATTTGTATTTTTTAAATGGATTTTTGTACACTACTTTTCTCAAAAACGGCTAAAGATATGACATTGAAACTTATGGACATGAAAGAACATCAAATGTAGATGTGCCGAACGTCCTTCATTTTTTGTCGTTCTTACTTCCGGTCGCAAACGGAAGTGAATTCAAAAAGTCCAATTTTTCAACTTTTTTGTTTTTTAATATTTTTCTTTCGGATTTACAGGGTTTATAGAGCGTCTTCAAAGATATCTATATATGCTTTCATTTTCTTCATGCGTTTGTTTATTGCAAAGATATGACCGAACCAAACTTTGTCTTACTGTCGGGGGTTCGAATCCCGCTCGGGGCGTTCCCCAAATTTTTTCTTTCTTTTTGTCTTTTTTTAGTTGCAAATTACTTTTCACTTTTAAAAACATATGTGGAAGATTTTGCCGATTTTTAAAAGCTATATTTGGAGATATTTTGTGAAATACCTGGAACGATCACGATCTGTGTTGAGAAACTACTGTAAATGAACGTAAACGAAAAAATACATTATGAAATCTATTCCATTGGATGACACAGCATAGATTGCAAAAGAGAAGTCGGTCGGAAGACCTGCTTGTTGCCCCAGCAACAAGAACGCATCTAGTTATTATTATTATTATTATTTTTCCGTGCATCAAATTTTGTGCACGCGATTTCTCAAAGACTACTCGGTGGATTTTCACGAAATTCTTAGAAACAATGTGTTGTGATCTGAAGTTATTTTATCCGAGAGATTTTTTGGAAATTCGCTTCCGGTGCCAAGTTACAGACCTTTTCCTGAATTTAAAATGACATTTTGTCCGTGGTTAATCTCAAGAACGGTAAAAGATATTAATTTGAAACTTTCAGGGGTTATAGATCGTGATATTTACTATCCAGGACGCGACCTTTCGTTCGTCGTCAGTACTTCCTGTTGTCTCCAGATGAAAATTTTAAAAGTTGAATTTTCTAACTTTTTTGTTTTTTATTATTTTTGAATTATTTTAATATGTTTAATACAAACCTTTGTAATTAGGCTTAATATATATATTTTTTTTATAAATTGATAAATCCAAACTCTAGATATTAACATTTGAAAATTCGAAGCGTATCCAAAATGGCGTCTGTCTCTGTCAACTCCGACATTTAGCGCGTAGGGGGTTATGGAGTCAGCTGAGCGTTTGGTTGAACGAAACTATCATAAGGATAAATGAAATGTAAAAGAGTACTTTGATTGTCACGTCGTTGTTACGTTGTAATTCTGTTTTAACTAAAGTTTTAATGCGAGATCTTATCTGGTTCTCAAAGTAGAAAAAGACAAGACTACATGTACAAATGAAATACTATATATACAACCTTTTGTTTTGCATCATGGAACAACAGATCTTGAATCACGATTAATATACATGTAAGCATAAGTTTATCAAAAAACGATATATTCAGTGAGTATAAAACGCGGCCACTGTTTTCCCATGCAAAGTAATAGAAAAGAATAAAATAAGTAAACCATTTTTTCAAAATATCGTTTAATGAAGTTTATGTAAACATTTGTTTTTCTAATAGATCTAATTCAAGTTGTTGAACATAAATGGTATCTTAATTCTTGACCGTCGTTGGGTGAGGCACGTTTTTCAGTTTCAGTTTTTTAATGAATGTGTAACTAATTGGGAAATTGAAATATGATAAAGAATCATAGCCATATTCCACTGCTTTCGTATTACTTGCGTATAACGATATGTTTTATGCCTCGTACATTATACGTATTAAATGACTTTTAAAACTCTCAATTTAAGCCATAAGAACATTCTTATTTTAATTTCATTGAAGCTATCACACCTTTTTAAAAGAACTTTCCAAATAAAAGGCGTGAAGATTTATACGTGCCGTTTGGCGCGAAATTATGAATAGTGACCAGCCTTTCACATTTTCAAGACAGATATACTGTTGCAGAAATATATACAAATAAATTTAGAAGAGTGGTCCCAATATAGTAAAGGTAAGCGCGTTGGAAATACTTGCTGGAAATCCTGGTGCAATCACCCATCTGTACGAATTTTTCAAATTACTTTTTCAGCTCGATTTTACCGGGTTTTTTTTTTCAGAATCGGACGGAAGACCTCTCGTTGCTCGCAACGAGATCGTTTCTAGTTATTATTATTATTATTATTATTATTCTTTTTTCATAGTTATGGTGATATCTCAGCTGTGACTGTACGGATTTCAAAGATTTTTACAGGAAAGATGCATCACATTAATATCTCCAGACGTGTTTTTCATTTTTTCAAAATTTGCTTCCATTCGCGATTTTTGGGGAAATTTGTATTTTTTAAATGAATTTTTGTACCCCAGTTTTCTCGAAAACGGCTAAAGATATGACATTGAAACTCATGGACATGAAAGAGCATCACATGTAGATGTGCCAAACGTCCTTCATTTTTTGTCGTTCCTACTTCCGGTTGCAAACGGAAGTGAATTCAAAAAGTCTAATTTTTCAACTTTTTTGTTTTTCAATATTTTTCTTTCAGATTTACAGGATTTATAGAGCATCTTCAAAGATATCTATATATGTTTTCATTTTTTTCATGCGTGCGTTTATTGCAAAGATATGACAGAACCAAACTCTGTCTTACTGTCGCGGGTTCGAATCCCGCTCGGGGCGTTCCCCAAATTTTTTCTTTGTTTTTGTCTTTTTTCACTTGCAAATTACTTTTCACTCTTTAATAACATGCGTGGAAGATTTTTCCGATTTTTAAAAGCTATATTTGGAGATATTTTGTGAAATACCTGGAACAATCACAATCTGTGTTGAGAAACTACTGTAAATGAACGTAAACGAAAAAAATACGTTATGGAATCTATTTCATAGGATGACGCAGACTATATTGCAAAAGAGAAGTCGGTCGGAAGACCTGCTTGTTGCACCAGCAACAAGAACGCATCTAGTTTATTATTATTATTATTCTTTTTTTGACAAAATTTTGTGCAGGCGATTTCTCGAAAACTATTCAGCGGTTTTTCATGAAACTTTCACAAAATATGTGTCATTATATGAAGTTGTTACATCTGCAGAAAAATTTGGAAAATTGGCTTCTGGTGCCAAGTTATGGACAATTTCCTGATTTTAAAATGCGATTTTGTCGCGCACTTTTATCGACAATGGTTGAGGATATAAACTGGAGACTTATTGGAGATGATAGATAATGACTTTGTGGTTTGCAGAATCGCCTTTTCGTGCGTCGTAAGCACTTCCGATTTCTGCCGGAAGCATATTTAAAAAATGCAATTTTTCAATTTTTTTGTTTTTCAATATTTTTCTTTGTTGTTTTTAATCTAAATAGAGACTCATTTGCAAATGCGTTATATATAATTTCTATTAGAATCGAAAAAGGCTTTCTCGAGATATTAGCATTTGAAAATTTGAAGCGGTGTTTTCAATGACCGAATGGTTAGCGCGTTGGATTTTCACGCGGGCGACCCGGGTTCGCTCCCCCGAATGTCTGGGTTTTTTTTATCACTTTTTCTGCTAGATTTTTCGTTTTTTATATCAAAATCGGACGGAAGACCTCTCGTTGCTCGCAACGAGTTTCATATCTAGTTCTTTTTATTATTTTTTTTCCCAAAATTTTGTGCACGCGATTTCTCGAAGACTCCTGGATGGAATGACATGAAATTTTCAGAAAAGATGTGTCGAAACATGAACTTGATCTATCTGAGCGATGTTTTGAAAATTTTTATCTGGTGCCAATTTACGGGACATTTCCTGATTTTAAAATGACATTTTGTCTTTGGTTAATCTCAAGAACGGTAAAAGATATCAATGTGAAACTTTCAGGGATTATTGATCGTGATAGATACTAACCAGGACGCGACCTTTCAATACTTCCTGTCGTTAGGATATGCGAATTGAAAAAAGCGTATTTTCTAACTTTTTTGTTTTTCAATATTTTTCATTTATTTTTGGAAGGTTAATAGAGACCCTTTTACTGATGTTTACTATATAAGTTGTTTGAATATTGGGTAATCTGAACTCTAGATATTAATATTTGAAAATCTGAAGCGGACCCAAGATGGCGGCTGTCTCTGTCAACTCCGCCATTTCGCGAGTAGGGGTTTATGGGGGCAGCTGAACGTTTGATTAAACCATTCTGACATAAGGATGCATGAAACATGAAAAACTACTTGGACTTTCACTTAGTAGTACGTTGCAATTCAGTGTCAATCTTAAAATTTAATTTCCGTTTCACTGCTTTAGTGTAACTGGGCTGGGTACGATATGTAATGTGTACAATGTGTTAAATAAACTTTCTTAACGTTGAAATAAAATAAAGGCGATAAGAACGGTTTTTTTTATTTACTTTCATTGAAACTATCACACCTATTTAATAGATCAGACCAAAGAAAAGGCGCAAATATTTACTCGTGGCGTTTGGCGCGAAATTATCAATAGTGGTCCGCCTTTTATAATTCTTAGACAGGTATTCTGTTGCAAAAGTATACACAAGTATATTAAGAGCAGTGTTCCCAATAGCTTAATGGTTTGCGCGTTAGGAATAAAAGAGAAAAAAAAGCGCATTCACGTTGGCGACCTGGGTTCAATCCTCCTTGTGACCAAAATTTCGAAACACTTTTCAGTTCGATTTTACGAGGTTTTTTTCCTGAATGACGGAAGACCTCTCGTTGCTCGCAACGAGATCGTATCTAGTTCATGACTTTTATGTTTGTTATCAATGAAGAATTATTTCATCGAGGCAATGAAAAAATAACACCTCAACTCCGCATGTACACATTCTAACACAACCAACACTTCTTGATCTGACATGTATTTTGGGTCTCACAGATCAAACAATGAACTTTGCCATTATAGTTATATTGGAGGCGGGGGGGGGGGTCACCTAATGAGCTCATAGCTCACAGTTCTTCTAGTTTTGAGTGTGTATGGTTTGTTTAGATACTTTACGGGTACGTGTACTAGTAATATATAATAAAAGAAATGGCCTTCTATTAATTTCTCATATTTTGCTTCAGTATGAAGAAAAGGTTACAAATATGAAATGTTTGTTCTGATTTTATATCAAACTCTACAAAATATACACATAACTGAATAAAAAGGTGGAGTAAAACAAGATTTAAACTAGAGGTACTATGAGCATTGAGCTAATTGAGTGATACCCACCCACGCACCCCCGCCTCTCATATGATTATAATGGCAAAGTTTATGCTTTGCTTTGGGGAACACGAAATGAGCGTCACATCAAAAGGAGAAATAGGAGGTGCTCAATGGCATTATGTAATAAAGAACCTGTGAAAGTATCATTAATTTTTATTCCGTGGTATAGGAGGAGTTGCGGAAAAGAGACGGGTACTCTTCAATATTATAGAAAGAATGGCAATGTCCATGTTTCGCTGTGAGATATCCAAAATACATATTTGTCCAGTAACAAAGATTTTGAGAAAGTCTCATTAAATTTCATTCAGCGATATAAGAGGAGTTGTGGATAAGAGGTGGGTAACCCCAAAGCGTAACAGACGGACGGACGGATGTACAGCTAGACAGACGGACGGACAACATTCTAATCACTATATAACATCTCGCTTTTTAAGCATAATATTGGTGCAATTTTCTGTCAGTACTATGATTTTCCACCATCGAAAAACAATGTTCACTTAGCCCTTTGGTCTCGATAAATCTTTTACTCCATATTAGATTCTGAATCATCACATTGACCTTAAAATACCAATAATTTTATAATTTAATGAAATCAAAAAATCATCAATTTATAGTTCAGGTGAGCATTTTGGCCAATAGGTCTTTTTATTCATTTTTTTTTTTTGCCCCCTAAAAAATTTCAACTTTAACCCATAAGGGTTCATTATTCTACGGGGTCATTTTTCTTCACGTGCAAATTTTTAGGGTGATGACACTTTTTCTATGGGCAAAAGGGTCATTTTCCGACGTCTAATGATGACCGGGGGTCATTTTTCGCGTAGAATAATGACTAGGGGTCATTTTTCGATGGCGAAAATTGACCGCGATCATTATTCTATGGGGGTCATTATTCGTCTTTACACCGGTTGAAATGGATATGGTATCTGATCCCACCTCAGTTTTCAGGGGTCCGTGTAAGCTTTGTTCTCTTTAAGTATTGTTTCCATTGACAATGCAGCATAGTAACCATTCGTTTTCTACACATTTCATTTAAATAAAATGAGAAAAGGTAGTAAACCATAGAAAAATATCCAAAAATGAAATTCTGATCACAATAAAAAATGTATAAAGAGATAATTTGCTTAGTTTGATTGAACAATTGACGATGAGAAAAAAAAACTTAAACATTTCAGAGTAATTAAAGAGAAAGACAGTGAGTGACCATACGGCATAGGTGACCGAACCATTATTTATTGACTCTTATAATAACGCGTATTTTTGCTTTATTTGCTACAAATTGTAGATGAAAAATAACGAAAACACAACTGCCAAATGTGAAATTATCAGCGAATTATACCTCAATAAATTGCTTCAAGTCTCTGCAGCACTGTGGAAGAATGTTTTCTTACGAGAAATACCATGATAATAAACTGTTGTAAAGGAAGGAAAGTAAGACACCGCTGTGCATTCAAAGATTCAGAAATTGACTTTCATTTACCAATACCTCATCTTTTAGACTTATAGTTTTCTAGACCTAGCGCCAATTACCTTAATTTTCTGATTCTTAGTTAATTCTAAAATCAAATAATAAATACCAATTCAAAAACCAGCTCTTTTTTTCATCTTAGAAACCGACTCTGCTATTTATTTATGTAATTCGTGTTGACCGGATAAAGAAAACTCATAAGCATCAATCTTGCATTGAATTTTGATCTTGAATACTGTTCGTTATCTTCATATATTATACTTTCATGTAAATTAGTTGAATCTGATTGGTCGAGAAACATTTGTTAAAAACACTATCACCCGCTGAATAATGAAGCCACGCCCTCCAGCGTAGCAACAGTCAACATTGCTTGACGACGGATGATATTCCAAAAAAATAGCGACTGCGCAGAATTTATGCGCGCACGGTTCACTGCTAAATGTATTTGTATAAAACATTCAGTATAATATAATGCTGCGCCTCGGTTGACAATGGTTTTCTTTGGGTGAAAATTTTCAATGTTACACTCAACTACATGCAATATTTATATGTTTCATTAGAAAAAATTAAATATTGTTATTTTTTTTTTAGTTCTTCAAGTATACTTGTACTCCGATGATATAGTTTGAACCAAAAATATTACAAAAAGATTAGGCTATTTAAAAACGTACACATTTACCTTTGTCCATTTGTCAGCTGATTAATATATAAAATTATTTAAATGACGTACCGGGTAAGTATTGCGAATCTTATTGATTTTGAAAATGATCAACAAATCATTTTTGTTCCAAGACTCTTTCTAAAAGAAGTATGAAAGTGATCAATATTTTTTTAAAAAGTTATAATAATTATCGTCTACCTTAATGTTAATATCTTGCAGAGTCCCGCATCTCATAATTTCCAAAATAAACGGACTGTCTAGTCTTAAAATAGCTGTCTATTAAAATTAGGAATTTGTTTTGTTTATTTGAAATCACAGTAGATTTCGTCAAGTCATGATGTTAATTAGTTTTATAGTGATAAAATGTGAAGACTTTAAAAAAAAAAAACGTGATAAAAGAATACAATATTGCGCTTTTAATTGGATATTTAGCACCTAAACACTGATACTGACTAACTGCTAATGGGTTGATATTTACATGAAGGTCCCTTAACATTTTGCGGAATTAACACATCATGTTTAACACATCACATGGTTGACCTATAATTACATTATATAAATATTGCATGTAGTTGAGTGTAACATTGAAAATTTTCACCCCAAGAAAACCATTGTCAACCGAGACGCAGCCGAGGTTGACAATGGTTTTCGAGGGGTGAAAATTTTCAATGTTACACTCAACTCAGCGGGTGATAGTGTTTTTAACAAATGTTTCTCGACCAATCAGATTCAACTAATGTACATGAAAGTATAATATTATGTACTAACAACGGATTGGCACTTAAGTTCACAAAGGAATAAAAGTACCCAATACACCTCAGAGAGAGTATTTTGTGTAAAAGTTGAAGATAAAATATTTGGAGATAACGAACAGTAATCGAGCTCAACAGTTCATTTAACAATACGAAATAGGAGAGGAGCAAACACGGACTCCAAAACATCAGACGTGGGATAAGGTGCCATGGAGGATTGAGCATCCCCTGCTGACCGGTGGAATGCACCCGCCGTTTGCTCCTTGTCATGTTCGGGGAAAAAGCGGAAAAATCCTTGGAAAACTCTACGTAAATAATAGTCAACAATCAGTATGAAAAAAATCAGTCAGCACCATGATAAATTGTATTTGCTGACAAGGTCTTTGTGTCGACCATAGAACTTACGAAATGCGAGACTGCTGATATTCTTGCTTCATCAACTTGTTTGTTAATAATTTACATGTACCTCTATATAGAAATTGGTCATACGGAGAACATGCTCTTACGTACCTAATCAACTGAAAGATATTGTTACGTGGGTTCTACAAGGGATATATGTACAGTATATAGCTTTTTCTCTTACTCTGTCTGAGTTAATGTTTGGACTAATAATTGTACGGCCGCTCTATCTGAGGGAAAATCACACTTTATTAAAATTTAGTACTGGAGACTACTTTGTTGGTTTTCTTCCTGCTTTGAGTGTCTGTGCCAGTCTTTGATTCATAGCACGACTCGGGTTTCTCATTAGTTTTCTTAAGCTTTACCAAGCAGTCTTTTATTCTATGACCACGCTTTCCGCAGTTGTGGCATTTATATGGAAAAGCATCTGTTTTTAATAAATAATTAGAACCTGGTTCTTTTGGAGTCCCTTTTGTAACAGCTATGTCCGCAATTTTCCTTTCTAAATTTCTTAATGATTCCAGCAGTTCATTACGTAGCTGCTTCATTTCATCTCTCACACTTGAGTCTTTATGAGACTCTGTTATATTTTCCTGATCTTTACTAGCTCCTCGTGCGAATCCGACATTATGCCGACGTTGGCGTTCGGCTCTACAGAAAGCCTCAATTTCAACCGCCAAACGTATAGCATCATTTAGAGATTTAGGCCGTGATTGTTGAATGCGTAAGCGCATATCAAAATCTGTCAACGCATCAACAAACTGATCCTTGGCAATCATTTCTGTGACTTCCCTAGGTGCTATTGGGTAAGCTAGGTGAGCCAAGCGTCTAATACTCTCATCGAGCTCCGGTAATGTCTCGGACACCTTCTGTCGTTTATCTCTCAGCATTGCCCGATATAACTCTGTTTGATTGGCTGGTGCAAAGCGGTCTTCTAATGCATTACATAAATCTATATATGTACAAGCCCTACCTCCCTTCATATTACCAAGGACGGTCTGTGCTTGTCCTCTCAATGACGCTGCAAGATATAAACTTTTCTGGCGCGCATTCCACATGTTTATATCACTGCATGCCTCAAAGTAAGCTTTATAGTCTATCCAAGACCCGGTTCCGTCGTATGTCGCTGGTTTCATTATGGTTTTACCATAAAATCCTCCTGCATCATTACTTTGTGTGCCCTGAGTACTCATATTTAGATTTTGATGGTATCCAATATGGAAACCATGTCCAGTTCCTATCCCTGTCGTCCAGGTCACACTAGTTGTCGCTGTTGAAGCACTTGGAGTACACCAAGAGAACCCAGGTGTGGATCGTGCCTCGGAAAACACAGGTTGTCTAAGTGAATTTTTCCTCAGCGAGTCGTATTTACTGGCTCCTCTCATGTCCCTATGCTCATCTTCATACAACGTGTAACCTGCTTGTGGGTAATCTATATGACTAAAGGTGTCTCTCATATTAGTTGTACCCTCTGCGCTACGGTTGCTGGCCGATTTTGATGTCAATTCATACAAACTATTTTCTAATAGTTTGTCTCTAAAATCTACCCCGGAGTCTGGAACTAAGTTAAAACTTGATCTTGAAGTCTGGGGCGTCGACTTCATCCTATCTAATGTTTCTCTCAATTTTTCTCTCTTAGCATCTATTGCACTTAGATCAGCGTACAGCTCTGCTTCTATATTATCCATACTCATTCAATTTTTACAAGACCTTAGGCTGTAACACTTGACACACAGTGCCCAGTATTAGTAAATCTTACTATAGATAATAGAAGTATAATACACCTGGTAAAGAGAGAACCCGGTGATACTGCACCTTGTACCACTGCACTTGGTACCCAATACCTGGTATCACTACTCTGCATTACAACACTGAACCGAGTTCCTTGCACCCGGTGATAATAGCACCCGGTATCAGTACTTCGTTTCACAACACTGCTTAACGCTGTACCGAGTTCAGAACAACAAATGTCAGTATACATATACTAAAGCACCTGATATCACTTGTTCAGTGTACCTGGTGTCAATATTATCACAAATGTTAACAAAGTAAATTAGACAACAATCAAAAATTAATCAGAAAAAGCCGTGTCCTTTATCCCTTGACCGGCTGCCACCAAAATGTAACGTGTATGATTGGGTTCTACAAGGGATATATGTACAGTACATAGCTTTTTCTCTTACTCTGTCTGAGTTAATGATTGGACTAATAATTGTGCGGCCACTCTATCTGAGGGAAAATCACACTTTATTAAATTTTTTGTTATCTAGAGACGTGGACTGGGTATTGCGCACCGTGTTTCTACCATAGGTTCCTTTTGATAGGAAAGAACTGGGTGTCTCAATCTTCTGCAGATTTACTGCACCCAGAACTTACCATGAATTCCCTAGATTACCTGCCACTGGTGCTATTTCTGTTTTTACCCTTTACTTCTTGATTTCTCCGATATTAGATCGATATCTTCTCAGTTCAGCCTTCTGCTTCGTCCGTAACCTTCTGAATGCCTAATTTCCCTAAAGCATCGCTTTATATACCCTTGGAATGGTCTATTCCAAGGGTAGTCAGGTCATTCCATTATTCATTATTTAAGGTCTTCTCTGCGTTTATTTAAACGCCCCTTAACCATTACAATATAAACCCCGTATGCAGGTGACAAAGGTATATTAGTGCATTTGTAAAGAAAATTGACGATTGAAAATTTAAAGTCATCATATTTAGAATAAAGCTTTGTTGTTAGATAAAAACAGAAACCAATAAAGAAATTAAACGAATCGTAAATATGACAGAACAGGAATCTCTGTCAACATCAGAGGAGGGTCAGGTGCCTATGAGGAGTAGGCATCCCTCTAAGTCATAAGTACTGATCAAGTAGACGGGTAGGAATACGACCAAATCAATATATGTATAAGTTTGTATTTGTCAGTATTTGTATTTACCAGATTGTGTCTGTGTTTGCCAGAATGGCCATAAAGACGATAGAAAATTAAAAAATGCTGACTTTAAATATGGTTGAAATTCCTTAACATAAACTTAACTGTTTGAAGCATTAATTTGTTCCTCAACTGAAAACATTATCTTACTTGTTTAGCGATTCAGTAAGGAGGCATATAACACTAAATGCAGGTGAAAGTACATGTATAATATATTTCTGTATATGTATTAACTGCGGAACTGTTGCTCACTGCTTGTGAATATTTGGAGAGATACAGCAGAGAGCTACAGATGCCAGTGCTGAAAAAAACTTAAGTATATTGTATATATATTGATCCACATAAAGCATAAAATACAAGAAATAATACTCGAAGCGATTGAAAAAAAGCAGTGGCATTAATATATATATATACATATATATATAAGAGAAGATGGCGATAGAAAAGCTGACATAAATAAGGTCGAAACTGCATAAGGAATAGCTAAACATTTTCGGGATGAGCTCTTAGTTTCATTAGAATCAATACGCGGCAATTAATATTCGCGAGTTTAAGTCGGTCACGAAACTTGCGAATATTTCTCGCATGCGAAAAATATTGTTTTGATATTAACATAATTGCTCACCTTTTCAGGTACTCAGGAGCTTTGTAATACCTAATGTACTACAAGTAAGAGCCTTGGTTAACGACCCCTAGGGTCCTTATATACCTGGGATGAAACACCTATTCCTATTTCTACGGTTAGAACGAAAAAAGTACACCAGTCTAATTAAAATTAGATCCTCTCATCCCATTGAATACAGAGTGCGTAGCGATCTTATGTGAAAAGATTAAAAGATCAATTTGAATAAAAATTGAAAAGTACTTTATTGATAAAAACTACACCGGTTCGTGTCGGTTTTATCAAGAGGCCCAGGCGCCACATCGATCACCTGAGCAACTAGCTAGGTAAAAGCAAAAACCAGTTCAGTATTGAAAAGTTTAAATATATTATAAAAGTGGGTTCGAGAGAGGAGGAGTGAAAGGGGTTGTGGTGGTATCTGAACAAACTTAAATTTACATTTCCTAAGAATGTGTTTGAATTGATATGACACAAAATGGCTTTGTCGTTTATTGTTATGATCCACTTTAATGATGCTTTTAAATTGAATGATCAATCATGGCTTATTAAAGATTTTCCCTATGTATTCCTAATACATGTATGTTAAACTAGAATCTTCACTATAATACCTGAGGATTCTGGTATTATACATGAGTTTCATCTTTCCTGCCCCAGTAGTTCTTGAGAAAATATTTTTAAGAATTTGTCCTCTGTATTCCTCTGTTAAACTTTGATACCCCATTGTGGCCCCACCCTACCCCTGGGGTCATGATTTGAACAAACGTGAACTTACCCTACAGGAAGATGCTACCACATAAGTTTCATCTTTCCTGGACCACTGGTTCGTGAGAAGATTTTTAAAAGATACCACTTATTCATCACTAATTCATAATTATCTCTCTTGGAAGAGCGCGTGGTCCTTCATTTGAACAAATTTAAATCCCCTTTACCCAAGGATACTCTGTGGCAAGTTTGGTTGAAATTGGTCCAGTGGTTCTTAAGAAGAAGATGAAAATATGAAGTTTACGACAACGACGACGACAGACAACGGACAAATTTTGATCAGAAAAGCTCAATTGAGCCTTCGGCTCATGTGAGCTAAAACTGATTTTACGAGAACCGAAATAATTCAGAGACAAAAATGAAAAAAAAAAAACCGTGATGAAAATTAAGAATGGATAATATGAGATTTTATAAGCTAGGATTCTTCTCATATTTCCTGTATTTAAAAATTAATTGAATTTTCATTAAAAGAATCAAGAAGACAATATCACTAAGTGATAGTATCAGTGAGATTAAATTTGATCGTTTTATATTATAGGCATTCTCAGGTCAAGGTCATTACCTATTCCGTGGACATTATGAATAAAACAATTACTGTTGCCAATCATGCGATCCCTACTTCCATTTTAAAAAATTGAATGATTTTCTTTTTACATAAAAAGACCATATAGGGTCTATGATGTTGCCAAATTGACATAAATAATTTAACTAAAATGGATATTTTACGGCCAATCCGAATTTTTTGTATTTTTCTAAAATTTTTAGGATATATAAGTTATTATCATATGTTTCATATATTCATATTTTTCTTATTGTAACATATGGTAAAGTTGTCGCATAAAGATACAGGATGATACAAAAAACAAAAAAATGTTTGATTGTTTACTAAGAGAGAAAAATACTTTTTACGGATTTTTAGCTGAAATATGTACATAGATTGGAAGCTTTTAAAAGATAACATAGTTCTAGTTTACTTGAAAAACATATTTATTTGATGTATTTTGAAAATTTAGTCCATTGTTATTAATTTAACTTACATTTGAAAATTTTTCAAGTCTTGTATCATGTAAAAATAATAACGAAATTTATCGTTCTACAACAATTTTGAGAGGCAGAAAAGAAGATATTTTCATATGTCACCATTCCGCCAAAATATTATATAGTCCCTGCTACTTTTCAAACGCAGTTTACCATTTCTATTTAAAGTTGGTTAAATTGTGACAAGGAAAGAAAAATATGGTGTTTTAAATTTCTTACACCTAAATACTTAGTATATAAGACATATAAGCAAATATACTTTGAATATTTCAGCTAGTCAGAAACCAGAGAAGAATCTTAATAATGTAAAAAATATATTAAATCAAATACTAGTATGACATTACTTATGTTTCGAAATAGCACAGTAATTGTTCTTTCATCTCCCCTTTTTACAATTGTTACAAGTTAAAGTGTTCGTCAAAAAACATTTAAAAGAATATATTTACCAAATTTATACTACGCGTGACCTACATGGAATTATTTGAAGATATGTTTAATGTATGGGGAAATTTTAAATCTATCATTTAAATCAAATGCTGACCTAGGTTTTACAGACTTACCTGCAGCCTACATTCTTTCTCGATCATGACAAGGAGCACACATTGGATGTGACCGGTCAGTAGCAGGTGAAATTTACACCTCCATGGCACCTGGACCCGTTTTTGACATTAAAAAGGTCCGTGTTAACAAAAAAGTAAGATACAAGAATATGATTTTGTGCTGTGATTTGATATTTGCTTCCAAAAAGTTACTACTTTTCATGCATATTTTCATAGAACATACTAGTAGTTCTGAGAGACAGCACCGTATCCAGGTGAAAGTAAAATATTCTCTTCCTACACATAATAGAAGATGACAATGGAGGATGGCACAGCATATAATAGATAACGATTGAAATGCCGAAATCATCTCTTAAAATTGCCATAAAGTTGATAGATTTTGCCGTTAGTAGCTAAACATCTTGGAGTTGTACTGCTGCTTTCATTAAAATCAATATCTGATATTGACATCGCCGTACTTATTTGCAGGTGCTCAAGTGTTTCGACATACCTATGCATATATGAAAAAAGTATAATCTTTGATTAGAATACTAGTAACAAGGGTGTGTGTCCTTTTTTTGTCACATAGGCCTAATAATGTTAAAAATGTATTATCATGATAATATATAAGTTTCGAAATAGCATAATTACCGATGCTGTATATTTATCCCCCTTTTATAACAAAACAAGTTAAAATTTGTCACAAAAGAAATTAGGTCGTAGGTTCCTCAGAAATGTGCAGAATATCACAATTATATAGCTCAAAGATACCAGAGCGTGCTACATTTTTGATCTTTTCTTGACTTAAAATAATTTTTGATGATCGAGGGAAAAATCGTATACGTCGCTACAATTAATACTTTTATTCTCTTTTGTTTTGTTTTTTTTTTGAAAACTTGAAAACTAATATTTAAAGCAAAAATTTATTACTTCCTTTTAGTGTTAAAAATAGTTAAACATATGAAATTCTTGAAAAGACAACTAAAGGCAGTCATTATCATTACGATTTTAGGAAAATGACAGCGATTCAAGATGGTACTTTGTAATTTACAACCGATAATGATCAGAGATCAAATAATCTACAATGCCCGTGACTTCTAACAATAATCACCAAACCATTCCAATGTAAAAGAATACATGTAAAGGCGTAGTCCGGTATATTTTACTTTTTTCGGGATTTTTAATCATTTTGAAAAATGACCCCGGGTATAAATTCAGCCACTTTTGGTCTCAATTTTCAACGGAGAAAAAACACCCCCGGTTCTATATCTAACGTTGAAAATAAACCTTGCTTCAATTTTCAACTTTGGTCAATTTTAAACTTTACACCGGCTCCATTATTAAAATTTCGCCGTCTCCAACCGGAGTTGATTTTCGATACTTGCAAACCAATATAAATGCTGAACTCACAATTTATCATAGCGATATACTTCTATTATTCACAAATATCAATGACAAGAACTCACAATTTATCGTAGCGATATACTTCTATTATTCACAAATATCAATGACAAGAAAATATCATTACATTTCGATACACGCTTGGTCTAGCAAAGAATTTATGATGCACTGTTACAGCGCACTTTGAAAAATTATGCACTTTCGAAAAAATTTTCAAAGTGCGTTAAATTTTGGACCAAATAAACGCACTTTGAAAAAATAAAATTTCTTTTCAAAGTGCGTTAATATCGACCATATAAACACACTTTGAAAAAATGTGTAGGAATTGGTCAATATTCTTGCAGATCTTAGGTATGATAAATGATTGAACCTTTTTGATAACTCTTTCGTGATGAGGTCACTTTAGGATGTGAAAGTGAGCGATTTTGATTTTTCCATACTTTGAAAATTCTTTCTCGCTTAAATGCTTTACTGTACTTAATTTTTTCCAGTTTGCATGCATTTTATGTAAACTTAAATTTATTGAAAGTTTTCAACGTCATACCAGTTAGGTAAATACATATATTTGGGTGTAGCATAGGCATCAGTACCGGGAAGGGTGGGGTTACATGTAGGCACACAAATGTTTTGCAAAGATATACATAATATGTATATGTATGCATTAAAAATTGGGGCTTACCTGGGGGGTCAACTTTCAATTTGCTACCGACGGCTATGTACAATGTTTTTTGGATGAGAGACCTTCTACTCGTCTTCTCCTTGTTCTCAATGTAAATTAAAAAAGTTTTTCGAAAGATATAATTATTACAAATTGATTCTCTCTTTTACTATGATTTAAGTCTAGATTTTTTTTGTTTCATGCATATTTTTTTTCAAAGTGCGTTAAATGCCTCCATGGTAAAATATGTTTTTGTACACTCTTAACGCACTTTGAAAAACTTTTTCAAAGCGCGTTGAGTATGTCCAAAATTTAACGCACTTTGAAAATTTTTTTCAAAGTGCGTTGATTTTGTCCCAATTTTAATGCACTTTGAAATTTTTTTTTCAAAGTGCGTTGCCACAATAGACGAAATGAAAACCAAAAATCTCGACTGTCTGAACAAAGGTTTCCACCGGACTGCATATTCCATAAACGAACCATAAAAACGACGATGGTGAGTATTAAAAGTATTGTACTATTGAAAAAATGTGAGTTTGACATTTAATTCGATTCGTAAGTATCGAAAAAAAAGACGAAAATCAACCCCAGAATGCCGCCTCCGGTTGGAGACGGCGAATTTCCATTTTTCGTAACGGCGCTGGGTCTTACGTTTGCGTGGCACGTAAAATATCAAGATTGTGAAAAAACCCCTGGAAAACATGATATATCGGATTAGTGAAAGCGTAGAAGGAAACGGCAATCTAAAATTTAATACCTAATTCATATATTAAATCAAAATATTCAATATACATATAGAGATATAGAGAAAAAAGGCTCAGTGAATTATTTTTTCAATCCAGAGAAAAGAAATTAAATATGTTCTTCTAATTAAGTTATACAAAAGTACAGCACGTAAACACTCGTGTACTTACTCGTGGGGATTTAAAGTGGTGTTAAACAAAACATTTAATACACGTACACTGCATTCTTAGTATTTTATCCTTTCAATTTTTGAATAATTTATTTTTATTATAAGCGTAGCTTATTTTTAGTGCTTACTTACAAAGGTCTCTAAGGTTTAATACAAACCCCAGTAATGGACCGAAATGGGTAATAAATTTCCGAATAAAAGAAAAACGAACAAAGGTCAAGAAATAGACCAATGTAAAAAAGGTCAAGAAATAGACCAATGTAAAAAAATATGTGTCGGATCAAAAAGTAAAATAGGAGGTGCAAAAGCAAATGTAAAGTACAAATTTCATTCAGTATGAGAGGAGTTGCAAATATTGGAAATGGTAACCCTACATATCTGGGATTAAAAATAAAAGCTCCACGGGTTAAGACAATTTGTGAATTCAGCTTTATACAATTTCGCTTGCTGTAGTACATGTAAATGTTCTTGAAGAAATTGAACAATAACACACTGCGTTCGACATGCGATGACGACTGACGTAGATAACGACTCTCTTACACTGTAGAATGTTCATCCTTCTTCCAATATTCTAATTCATCTCAAGACATTGATTGGATGGGAGACTTTCATTACCACTCACACACATATATATTTATATATCAGGCCTTATCGTTTTATGTAGATCATTATCGAACAACCAAGCACAGACGCCTCGACAGAAACTTGGAAAAATGGTATGTTTAAGTAATTTTGAGGATAGTTCTGTGATGGAACTTGGAATTCTCCAGACGGGTGATAATTAGCTCGCTGATATGAAATTAATTTCACAACTGGAGACTGAGATTTAAAATTTTACACAATGGCTTTGAATATAACAAATATGAAAAATTCTACCGACATTGCTGATTCAGAATATGGAATCGAACGCACCAGCTTTTTAATACGACTCTTAGCACTTCCAGTGATATGCTTCATAGGTTTTGTGGGTAACTCAATATCCATAAAATTGTTTGTGAGAAAAACACAACGAACGACGTCTTGTTGCATCTACCTCGCCATGAAAGCCATCTCCGACAACGGATTTCTTTTTACACTCCTAATAGCATGGTTAGATTTTGTAGACATTCGAGTATTTCACATCGAAGGCGTCTGCCAAATAGTTCTATTTTTATCATATCTTTGTGGATTTATGTCGGCATGGGCCGTTGTTTTTGTTACGATAGAAAACTACATAAGAGTTTGTTGCCCCGTGAATGTCGCATCGACTTGCACGGCAAAAATTGCTCGAAACACTGTCGTGACCTGTTTCATCTCAGCCTGCATCATATATAATTTCCCCTTATGGGGTGCAAAAATAACTGTGTTTCAAGGGAAAGCATATTGTCATACTAATCCAGAATTCCAAAACGTGCAGCTTGCCTTAACTTATGTGGACACTATACTGACACTCGTGGTGCCGCTATTTATAGTACCCGTCCTAGTTCTCAGGACCATCTTCAATTCAGGGGAGGCAACCCGCCGATCCACTCGCCTACGAGGGTCCCATTCCACGGCTCGTAGAAAGAAAATCTCCCCACACTGCGCCGTCACCAGACTTTTATTAGCTGTAGCTCTTGTCTTTCTGTTTCTACACACCCCAAGCCATATCGTCCGTATCAAGGTTACCGTAGAAGGTCTGATGAAAAATGTCCAGTCAGCTTCCTCCGAAGACAGGGTGCTCCAGCAGTTGTTTCTTACACTTTATTATCTGAACTATGCTGTAAATGTTTTTATTTATGTTTTTTGTGGAAGTGGTTTTCGGACGACTCTGTATACGACAATCAAGGCAATCTCGACCAAAAGGAGAAAGCCGAGGGACAGCGGGAATAGCACTGTCAGTATAGAGGAACTTATAAGGGTGTCCCACTCGTTCTTTGTCGGGGAGGACAATGTGGAGACATCATTATAAATATTTCTTTATTTTATATGCTTTATTAGTTATTTATGCTGTATGACATTCAAGTTTTTTTTCATATAAAATGTATATATGAAATCAAAATATTTTCAAATATATGACATAAAATACGAAATAAATTTGTATTATTAAGTTATGTTTTTTGCTCCTTTTTAAATTAAAATTTATCCAAGATATTTTAATTAAAATCCAAGTGGAGATTTCTCAGAATGTTTGTAGAATTTAAAATATTTTAACTGGTTGCTCGGCTTTGTCAAATTTATTTTGCATTTTAAAGTACGCTCCCTTACGGCTACGCTTTAATTTTTTTTTTAACAAAAAGTCTTGTCTTATACTAAGAAAAGGTTTGAGAATTTTATCGAAATGGAATCGGTGTTTCGAAATGCTTCGAAGGCTGGAAGTAATAGGTAAGATATGGAGATAACGATTAGTATTCAATCTCAAAGTCCAGAAAACAATACAAAATAGAAGCAGAGCGAACGCGGACCTCCGAAACATCAGAGGTGGGCTCAGGTGCCATGGAGGAGTGAACATCCCCTGCTGACCGGTCACACCCGCCGTGTGCTCCTTGTCATGGTCGGGAAATAACGGAAAAATCCGTCGTCAATTCAGTCTATAAATAATGGACTAACAATTTGCAGGAAAAAACGTCAATCAGTATTTGACTCAATGATAAACTGCATTTGCTGACAAGGTCATTGTATCGACCATAGAACTTGCAATCTGATGACTTTAAAGGAGACTGTTGATATTCTTGTTTCATCAACTTGCTTGTCAATAATGTACTTCATTTTATAAGTTGTTCATACGTAGAGCATGCTCTTGCGTATCGAATCAACTGAGATATACACTGAGTATGCTCCGTATGCAGGTGATGAAGGTATATAGCTGCATAAGTAAGGGAAGTTGACGATTACCATTAACGTCTTTTTCAAGTAAAATATCCAAGTATGAAACAGATGTGACAGACTCTTTGGTATCTTTTATCTCAAACTCACCAATTTTCAAACCTATTTAATCAAATTTCAAACCTATTTAATTAAAAAGTAGCAAATACCGGAATTATAAATCGTCTATGTATTTCTTTCAAAGAAATCAGCGTAAATACTTATTCCAATAGTTTATGGATGCTATCCTTCGAGAAGCCAATTTTATCAGAGGTTAATCAAAAATACCCGTGTGTTTGAAAGTGTGAGACCAAGATAACTAAAGTGACCGGCAATTCAATCTTCCAATCTAATACCATTTAACATTCTGATTTCCTGAATTCTAGTTTTTAAGTTGTACTGACATTTACGGATAATTTTTCAGTCATTACAGTTAAAGTAAAGTACATGAAACATTTTTGTAATTCATCATGAGAATCGGAAAATAGAACACTGTCACTGTAACAAAGTTTCTCTCTCTCTCTCTCTCTCTGGCATACGATTCTTAGTATTGCTTTAATTACCTTTGGCGAAGTGCGAATGTCACAAGAATTATTCATTCTTGAAAAAAATATATTCAATATTTTGAAAATGTTTTGATATCTCATCCGAAAGGAAAAACAAAATATATATTTCAAGGTCATAACAGTTTTCTATTTCTTATAAATACTAAGTACATGTAATAGTAAAAGAATGAAAGAGAGGACTGTTTATCAGAGTTCAAATAGTTTAAATTTAAAAAAAATATTTTACATCTCGATCTTTGTATTTACAATCAAAGGAAAGGCTGTCTGCCAAAACCCTCCTGTCTTCATCCTTTACGTGTAAAATACAGTTGCTAATTACATGTATATAAGCAGTCTGTCCCCTCAAAAGTAATCGGTGGAAATCCCTTTTTAAATAACGTCATCATGGCAAATTTGTGGCTGAGGCTGCAGTAAAAGTGAAAGGAATATTTTTAATTAAAGTCATCGTTATGAAAATTCTATAGTCAATACAATGATCTTCTAAGCAAATACCATCTATCATTTATAGTTTCTCAAGTGTTGACTGACGTTTTTCTTACCAGTTTAACCATTAATTAAACACTGAATTTTCGGATGTTTTCATCCTCTCGATCATGACAAGGAGCACACGGAGGATGTGACCGGTCGACGGAGGAGGCTTACACACCTCCATGCGTGGCACCTAATTACACATCTGATGTTTTGAAGAGACCTCTGTTTGCTTAGCTTTTAATTTGTAATTTTAATTTTGTAAAATAGGAATGTTTCTAGTAAAGTGACTGTTGTAATAAAAAATACATGTTTGTCTTTTCTTATACATTAACAACAAAGCGTACACATAAAAATAGTGTTTGGAAGGTCTTGAGTTCGAATCTCAGCCGCGACTGACCTAAGTCGATAAAAATGGACAATCGTTGTCGTCTAAAATGTAGTTCATATTGTCACACGAATAAATGGCTGATCAACGTTTAAATATTGATTGTATTGTATGTTTTACCAACGATGTTAATTGTTTTAAACTTTCTGGTCGTAAATATATCCTTTTTTATTTGATTTCTAAATGAAAATGAGTGTATAAAATCAAAACAAATGAGAGATTGAAAAATAGGTATCAACTGTTAATTCCCCGTGTGCTTGGCACATTGAATTGAAAATTGTAGGTCCTACGGATAATACCATCATTGAGTCAAATGCTGACTGACGTTTTTCATACTGATTGTTAGTGTATTTAATATACACTGAATTGACAAGGACCACACGGTAGGTGTGAGCGATCAACAGGGGATGCTCACTCCTCCACAGCACCTGATCCCACCTCTGATATTTTGGAGGTCCGTGTTTGCTCTGCTCCTATTTTGAATTGTTTTATGGACTTTTGATCTTGAATACTGTTCGTTATCTCCATATGTTTCATACTTAACCAATCAACGAAAATCTAGTTAATGCTAGGATTTCACAATTTCTTATTTAAGCAAGCTTTCGGCAAATTCTACTGTCAATATGATGATCTTATTTGTAAATACAGTCTATTGTTAGACCGTATTTTGTGTGACCTTTCATGTCACTTATAACGTCAATCCTTTGACCACAGACTTGTCCGTTTTTCGGATCAATACAAGGTGTTTGACAGCGGAGGTGACTGATGGATGGGGAAGCTTACTGCTAGACACATGTATGATGATCTAATATCTGGTTTGTTCACGGACCGTGTTTTCGTGCTTTCTCGACTTTAGTTTGATGACTGGATTCATGAAATTGACCACTGTGTTTTTTTTATCTTCAAATTTTACTTTGAAATTTGAAAAGACGAAAGAAGCCCTCTCTGGCAGTTTTCGGTATCTTTATTTCATCATCGCACTCCTTATGACAATTAAGCCTCGTCCTTTTTATTCAACCTTCGCTGGCCAGGCTTTCCTTTCCCTGCTGATGACATGAACTCTATCCATTATGCCATTCGCAGTCGTTTAAATGATATGACAACTGAATTACATAAACGTACAGTTTCTTCCTTCATTGGTTCACTAAATTGCTTCTCAGACACATCATTTTTAAAAGAAGAAAGAAAATAAACATTTTATTATCAAAAGGTAAATTCCCAAAAGAGCAAGCCCAAAAAAGTACTCTGAATTGATTTTTACATTCAGGTTGCTGTCAGCATATGACTTTATGTAATGTCTCATTCAATTGAATTGTGTTTTGTGTTTTGATGGACTAGTTTTAGTGGTAAAACTTTACTCCAGTTCAAAAAGTTTTCATTTTATTATGATATATAGGCGGAGAAAAGTTTTTGTTTTAAATGTAAAACAATTCTTTTCCCAACATAAATCTAGTTGTACTTAGTTTGTTATGTAAGTTTTTTTTAAAAAAAGATGTTCTGTATTTTGGACAAATAATCAATCTGTAACAACTGTAAAAATGACACATATATAGAGAGAGATAACGAACAGAATTCAAGCTCAAAAGTCCATTCAAAACAATACAAGTCAGGAGCAGAGCAAACAGAGACCTCTAATATATCAGAACTGGGATAAGGTGGAAGAGGGTAAAAGCAATTCAGCAAATTCCCCTGGGAATATATTTAATTCATTGTCTAGTTAGTACAGTATGCCAGGGCATCAACGATGGTACGTACTGGTCCCCGACGACAAAGCAGGTACATTGTCCTTCGTTTGTAAGGCTCATTATATAAATTGTATTTTAGAGCTTGGATTTAATTCTGCAAGTGGTAAATCAACTTATTCTTCAAAATCATATGTCAGTTTTGAATATTTGTGACATCCCAAAGAACCAAAATGAATTTGAGCTACCATATATAATAGTTGCGTCAAGCGAAAAGGGACCTCCGTGACCACATTTTCGAAAATCGGTTTTTCACCGTTTCTGAAAGAGCTAGTTTTATGAATATTTTGATACCAAACTTTTTATTATATACCTTTTAAATTCTAATTAAAATTCCAAATGAAAACAATGCAAATCTAACAAGATAACGCCGTAAAACGTTGGATAACGTCACATAACGTCATTGATAATTGGAACGTCATTACTAAAATACCATTTTGAATGATTTAGAAATTATTTTTTACTACTTGTATTTTAAAGTTTTATATATATATATTTCTCCATATATTAGCATTTTTATTGTAAAATAGTGATAATTTAAAGGTTGTTGAAAAAAAAAATAATCTAAGTATAAATGTATATTGAAATAAATTTGTACAGTGGACCCTGACCATAAAAAAACAAAAAAGTTCCGGACTCTAAAATCATCTCGTTCCAACAGTCAATTTGTCCGGAAATATGTGTTCAAACAGCCGGATATCTGAATCACCAGTTAAACAAGACAGAATAACATTTTAAAATTTCGTTCCGATGAAAAATGTTATTTCTCTTTCGGATATTGAAGCATCCACAAAAACACTTAAGCAGTACCTAAATATTTTATGGTCCACTGTATTTAAAAGGATCTTTGACCAGCTAGGACAGACCGCTGACCATAAAAAACCAAAAAAGTTCCTACTCTGAAATCATCTCGCAAGGCATTCGTAACAACACGGCCATTTGTCAAGAGAAATTATTTAGCGTTCACGGAATTGACCAAGTTATTATGATTGCTCGCAATGGGGTAAAAAGAATATCTGACATCACTGTTCATGCATATGTAGTAAGGTCTTAAGGATTGATCCCGGTCAAAGTAAATGTTATTTCTCTTTCGGTATAATCAGCAAACCCACCTCCACAAAAACAGACCCTTAAGCAATACCTAAATATTTTATGGTACTTCCCTGAACTAAATTTTGGGGGTGGTTGTGGTGAAACTTTCAGGCTTTGTAATTTTTACCTTTCAATTATTTCACACTTCTTTCAAAAACGATTTCCCTTCATTTTATTTCAATTGAAAATTATACTGAAATATAGAAAATCTCCAAATTCAAATAAGAATAAACGTGTTTTTTTTATCCCACCTCCAACGATGCTACTTTCCTGTATGACAATGATTTAAGATGCTTGAATTAAATTAAATATACTGGTTCACACATTGTATCAATAATTGTGACTTTACCATATATCAGTGAAAGAAATAAAGTTTTGTACATTTTTTTTACACTGGAGAAAGGGGGGAGGGGGAGGTCTTCTTCGAAAACGAGCCCGGCATATTGTGCTTGGAACAAAGTTGCGTTACTTCAATGCATTCATTCATTCAGTTTGATAGATATTGTGTGTTGTACAATGTGAAAAAACGTGCTTTTTATTTTCTTTAAAAATATCAAGGAGTTTAATTTAATTTGCTCTGCACTAAAAATACCGATGAAAAATACCTAGGTTACGTATAGGTTACGTACCTATATATCTAGGCTTGATGCATCACAATTCAAAGTCAGACGTTAAATTCGACTTTCAACACTAAAATTAATATATTATTGACCTGTTTAAGCTTTTCTTATGTGCCACCTATATATTCATGAGTTGGTCCGTTGCTACATGCAATATTTTATTGACCAAGTCAGGGTCCCGATGACATTCTAACTTACAGATGTACAATCTAAACATCACTTGAATATAGAAGTACATGCACATTTACATATAAGTAAATTAAACAATCAGTTACATGGGCATCGGAAGCAAATTGAAAATTAGGGGCTAATTGAAAGTGGGGGGCTAAACCAACCAAAAGAGGTAAATCCCAATTTTCAATGCCTAGCCCTTCCCCCCGCCCCTGGTTCCGACGCCTATGAGTTAAATTCATTTTCAGTGTCAATGAGAACAAGACAATATATGTTTAGCTGCAGATTTGTAGCGTTATGGTTGGAGCTAATATATGTTAAGATGGTCGGAAATGGGCCTCACCTCTGAAAATCAAAACGGTATTCTATATGTATACAAGCTGTCATCGGTAGAAAATTCCTTAAATTTATTCTCAGCATGTGATTGTAAGCAAAATTTTCAATTATTTGCATTTTTTGATAGATTTCTCTCATTATATGCATAATGTGCACAGTCGAAAATCCTTGGCTTTCTCCGCTACACTTCGTATACGAGCCATCCGAGGAGCTCCGAGTGATATGTGTACTCAATTACACCCCCTCCCCCCCAAAAAAAATAATAAAGTAACAAATTAATGATGATTCTAGGATATTATTCAAAAAAAGTATTTTAATTTTTAAAAATCCTAACTTTTCGTTCTTATAGTCAGGTTATGATAGGGGTGATTCTTAAAATAAAAAAGGTCAAGATTTCTCTCATTCCCGATTGTTTCTTCTTTCTTCAAGGCAACTTCATTTGTGGAAAAGGTTATTTTACAGAGATAAAAAGGGAGTCATTGGGCAAAATTATTAAGAGTTCATAAAATAAGTGTTCGTAAATATAAGCATTGATAATGCAATCACAGTGTAAATTGAGATAGTTTTTAGGCAACACTAACAAACGGGATGCACAGCTTCCCAAATATCAAATTATCATGATCCTCTGCAAATATCGTCTATAACTGAGAAAGAATACGGAGTTCTATCGAGGATTTATCTACAAAACTTCACTGATGGTGTGAATTTCAAGACAATAATCCGGTACTTCTTTCATTGATCTAGCGTTTTTTTATTTTGACGGCGGGGGGGGGGGGGGGGGTATCGTGTATGTACCGTGTTTTCAAAGTGGTTAAGGTCGAACTAAAAATTATATAGTATTAAATTAAATACGTAAAAACGAAAATGAACAAGCAAAATCAAAACGAAAATAAATCAATTTTAAAAAGTTAAGAGAGAATAAAGAAAAAAAATCGGAATTAATCTTTGAAAGGCTTCCCTTTCCCGTTTCATTAGAAATAAAAACGAACATTAGCACATCTAAAAAAAGGGAGGGGGGTAATCAAACCATTTCATTACAATATTTTTACATTTTACATATATATTGACGACATTAAAAATTTTTTCAAGACCGTTTTAGGCGTGTCTTTTTTTTTAAAAAATATATATGTATTCCGATAACATATTTTTGTTTTGTTTTATATCGTATGAATTTTTTTCATCGGCAAACGTGCAGACGCGACGTCACGTCTTTGAAGCGCTATTGTGACGTAATAACGTTTATGTCACGAAGGTCCCTTTTCGCTTGACGCATTATACACTGTATTGGATTCCAAACTTTATAAGAATATCTTTACAGACAAAGATACATAGCGGGTTCCAGTAAATGCTCAACCAAGCCTCTTTCTTTACTCCTCACCATGATATTAACTGTAGTGAAGGAGAAACTTCAAGAGTAGTGTGCAATAATATATTCAAAAAATGGTGTAAATAACAGGCTTGGGGTCAATTACTTTGAAATGTAAATAATTTAATTTCAGTTGTAACGCGTCATTTGATTGGTTAAACGTTTTTTTCCATTTCGTATAACATAACTTGCCTACGTCACAATGAGTTACGTCAAAAAGGTATCACTTCGCTTGACGTTACTTTTAAAATAATGCTCATTTTGAAGCCTTTTTCTGGAGGAAATATTGTCTCATTGTCTACATTGAAATTAAATTATAAGAAATGAAGCTTATTTCAACTTATGTTATCCGATATAACAAAACTTGGGGCAGTTTACTCTTATTTATAAACCGCTTCGCGGTTTATAAAGTAAACTGCCCCAAGTTATGTTATATCGGATAATATAAGTTGAAATAAGCTTCATTCCTTGATTAAGTATAAGACACCTTTTTATAAACTTTCATTTTGAAAAAAAGTAATTGAAATGTAATTCAAAAGTAATTGAAAAAGTAATTGAAAATTCAGTGCTATTGAAAATAAAATGGCCTCCTTTAATGAACTACAAGGGTCTGTAAATATGCTAAAATCGCAAGTATCAAAACTTGATGAAAGAGTAACAAGTGTGAAGAATGATGTTCAAAACTTTGACACAGATATGAAAGCACTGGGAAATGTCTTCGATTCAGTCAAAGATGCAACTGAGGCGAACAAGAACCAAATTGTGAGCAATATGAAAGCTACAGAGCAGTGTCTTCGTACCCAAAAACAAACCGAAAATGTGTTAAAAGCTGTGAATGATGCTAACGAGGCTCTACAAAACTCAGTTACAGACCTCAAAATGCGCTCAATGCGAGACAATCTTATTTTCTCAGGAATACCAGAACGGAGATTCGAGGATACTGAAGCTGTTCTTCAAGATTTTATCCAAAGAAAATATAGACTAAATTACGAAATCTCGTTTGAACGTGTACATAGAATGGGAAAATGGAACGAGTTTAGTGAACACCCAAGAAATATTGTCGCAAAATTTACGTTTTACAAAGATAGAGAGTTCATCCGCAGTCGAGCACCGCAAAAATTAAAACACAGTAATGTTTGGGTAAATGAGCAGTTCCCTCCTGAGATTGAGGAAAGAAGAAGAAAACTCTATCCGGTTCTTCGGCAAGCATTGAAAGATCATAAGCGCGCCAAGCTTGTGAAAGACACGCTGTACATCGACGGCAAAGAATACATACCATCAGCTAGATCCGCGCCCAGCGCACCTGTACAATCGTTACCTACCTGGAATTCGACCTCGAGTTATCAACCGATGGATCAACAGAGCACGCCGCAAAATACCGACCGCCAGGCACTAAAACGACAGCGACAGGGATCTACACCTGAGCAGGCATAGGAAATCGCGGGAGAACAAACTGACAGGGACAAATCCCTGAAAATTTTATCCTTAAATGTATGTGGACTTAAACAACGACTTAATTATCCAGAGTTTTACGATTTCATCTCTAAGTATGACATAATAGGTCTTTCAGAGACTAAAACCGATGATTCGGACAATATACACATAACCGGCTACACAGTTTTCATGAAAAATAGACACAAATTATCAAATAGAAGATCTGGTGGGTTAGTTATAGCAGTACGAGACGATATTATAAAACATGTAAATATTTTGAAAACAGATTGTAAATTCATTTTTTGGTTCAAACTTAGTAAATTTCTACTTAATACTTGTGAAGATATCTTATGTGGAGTTGTGTACATTCCACCAGAAGGGAGTAAATATTCCTCTCCCGACTGTTTTTTAGAAATAGAGCAAGAAATTTTAAACATGGCAAATAACTGTAAATATGTATGCTTATTTGGAGATTTCAATGCCAGAATTGGTAAATTACACGACTATTGTACTTCTGACGAATTTTTGACACAGGTAACTCATAGCCCGATTCATTCAGAGATTGCTCTTAGATGTTCGATATTTAATGACCACCAGATTCCTTTAGAAAGAGTTGTACAAGACTGCACTGTAAATAATTATGGACATAAATTTGTTGACTTTTGTAAAAATAATGACTTGTATATTGTGAATAGCCGGGTTGGCAGAGATAAAAATACAGGTAGTGCCACATGTAAGAATAGCAGCACTGTTGATTATGTTGTAGCCAGTGCAAATATTTTTGAAATTGTGGAAAATTTTGAAATTATTGATTTTTGTAACCTTTTTTCAGATGTACATAATTCAATAACTTTTTCGTTCACTAATTGTAACAAAGAGGTCAAAAGTTGTAGAACAGGTAAAAATCAACCAAGTGTAAAATTATGGTGTGCGGACAAAGCAGACGATTTTCGTAGCAATATTGAAGTGAGTTCTGTATTAGCCATAGAAAATGATCTAGATAGACTATCTATTAATATTGAAAGTATTTGCAGGGATGATGTTACCAAAATAGCGAAAAACATTTGTGAAGTTTTTGTTAATTCAGCAAAAGAAACGTTTGGTATGAAAAAAAATATAGAAAACCCCTCAATGGATAATAAAAAGTGTAACAAACCCTGGTTTAACCAGGAATGTAAAACAGCAAGGAGAAAATTCCATTTAGCAAAGCGAATTTACAATAGAAATAAAACAATTGAAAACAAAGGCGACCTTAAATCAACTAGCAAACAATACAAGAAAACAATGGATAACTGCTTGAAGGGTTACAGAAATAAATTAACTCAAAAACTTGCCCATTTACGTTCAACAAACCCGAAAGATTATTGGAGAATTTTAAATGCATCAAGTCAAGATAAAAAATGCGCTGTTGAAATCCAAGATATGTTTCTATTTTTAAAAGAAATGAATGAAGGCAATACTAATGATGCTAACGATGACGAAAATTACGACTTTAGATTAGATGATACAAATGATAACTCAGACCATGTAGACAGTATTATCAATTGTGAAATTGTCGAAGAAGAAATAATAGCGGCTATTCAGAAACTTAAGAATGGTAAAGCCGCAGGGTATGATAACATTCTAAATGAACATATTTCTACAACATTGTCAACGTTTTTACCATTGTATAAGAAGTTTTTTAATATAATTTTTGATAGTGGTTTCGTTCCAGATGAATGGTTAATTGGTATTGTTAGACCGATATATAAGAATAAGGGCGACCCAACCCAGCCTGAAAATTATCGTCCTATATCTCTGCTAAGCTGCCTAGGCAAACTTTTTACCCGCATATTGGCGAATAGACTAGAAATGTATGCAAACGAGGTTAACCTTCTAAATAATAATCAAGCAGGTTTTAGGAAAAATTACTCAACATTAGACCATATTTTAACTTTGCAATTTCTATCTGATATCCTTATGAAAAGAAAAAAGAAACTTTTTTGTGCATTTATTGATTTTAAACAGGCATTTGATACTGTATGGAGAAACGGTTTGTGGAATAAGCTATTCAGAAATGGTATTAACGGTAAATGTTTCAATTATATAAGGAATATGTACATGGGAATTAAGTCTTTAGTGAAACAAAATGGAATGTCCTCGGGATTTTTTGAATGTAATGTCGGGGTAAGACAAGGCGAAAATCTGTCACCTTTTTTATTTTCTTTGTACATAAACGATCTTGAAGAATTTTTGGTAGAAAAGGACATAGTCGGATTACAAACTATTAGTAAAGAAATTGAAGATGAATTATTACTACATTTAAAACTTTTGATTTTATTTTATGCTGATGACACTGTTATTTTGGCAGAATCTGCTGATGATTTACAAAAGGCATTGAATGAATTCTATACTTATTGTACTCAATGGAAACTTAATGTGAACGTTGATAAGACAAAAGTCATGGTTTTCTCCAAAGGGGCAATGTTAAAGAGGAAATTTTATTACAATACCCAAAATATTGAAAATGTAAAAGAATTTAAATATCTAGGAATTGTATTATCAAGAACAGGTTCATACTGTAAAGCGAAGAAACATCTTTGTGAGCAAGCACAGAAAGCAATGTACGGGGTGATAAGAAAAATTAGACAATTTAATTTACCGATCGAATGTCAGCTTGACTTGTTTGATAAAGTAGTCACACCCATCTTACTCTACGGATGTGAGATATGGGGCTATGAAAATATGGAAATAATTGAACGTGTTCATTTAAAATTCTTAAAAACTATATTTAATTTGAAAAGTTCTACACCAAATTACATGATTTACGGAGAAACTGGAAGATTCCCTTTGTACATCAATGTTTTTACGAGAATGATTACTTACTGGTCAAAGATGTTTACATGTGCAGAAGATAAAATTGTCAATATTGTGTACAAGTATATGTATAACCAATTAAGTAACGATGGTATTAAATGTCAATGGATTGAATGTATTCAAAAAATTCTAAATAATTGTGGACTTTCATTTATATGGAATGAGCAAGGTGTTGTCAATGCTAAATGGCTAAGTGCTATTGTAAATCAGAATTTAAAAGACCAGTTCATTCAAAAATGGTCAAATGACATAAATAGTTCTTCCAAAGGCCAGATTTACAGAATTTTTAAAACCAATTTCGGATTTGAAAGCTACATTAAAAATTTACGCCCAAAACAAAGAAAGCTATTGATGAAAATGCGTACCTCAAATCATCATCTACCTGTCGAAACAGGGAGGTGGTGTGGCACCCCATTAAATGATAGAGTATGTTTAGTTTGTAACAATGGAAAGATAGGCGATGAATACCACTACATTTTAGAGTGTACAGCTTTTTCAGAGATAAGAAAAAAATTTTTACACAAAAGTTACTGCACCAGACCAAATGTTGTCAAGTTTTATGAACTCATGGCCAATGCAAATATACAATCTTTACAAAAACTATGTACATTTATTTCAAAAATATTTGAGACTGTCTGTCCTTCTTAGCTGTCCTCCTGGTATTTTCTTTTTGCATATACTTTATTATTACATGTACTATATGTACATCCTCTCTACATGCAGTTGTAAAACATTTATTTACGTATATATATTTATATTAATTATTTATATGTGTGTATATTTATACTAATGTACCTCTGACGACATTATAGACATTGTATATACTTTATGTTCCTCATGTACCATGCTGTATGGTTTGAGCGAATAAACTGATTCTGATTCTGATTCTGTTTTTATCTTCAAATCATTTTTAAATTATTTAGTAAATTTCCATTTTTTCACTCAAATATTAAGAAAAAAGTCTGATTTATAATTTAAAAACGCAAATATACCTGTCCTATATTCCAACATGTATTCATTAATCCCTGTTTATACAATATTTATATGTTTATTTAGTTAAATATTTGTTTACACAAAAATTACACCTATTCACACATAAAGTCTTATTTTCTGAATGACCTTTATCGCAATTTTTAATGTACTTTTATTTATAAAACATATTGGAAACAATGAAGCAATCACAAAAAAATATTATTATGAATTATTTTTTATATAATGCCAAGAAATACGAAACATATGGTTGAGGATCGTGTCGTCTGACCTTAAAAAAAAGATGTTCTTTACCTGGGATTAAGAAAATTAACAGACTTGTATCTACCACTTTACGGAGTACCCGGGTACTCGATTGGAAAAAAAATGTATATATATGGATATTTTTCATATTTAATAATCTGATCCTATAAAGGATAAAAAAAGTTTAGATTCAAAATATATTATAATTTTGATTCTGTGATATCGAGAAAGGAAACCTTCACTATGAAAGATTAATGCTTGTAGTATTTAGTTCCAATGAATAAAAGAAGTATATAAATAGTATTTTGAACTATACTGAAAAAAATTCCCATTCTTATATACTAGTATAATACATTTTGTTTAATACAAAGATTTACAGAAGGAATATTACTGACAATGATATATCGTGTTTTGATTGAAACACACTTTGGCGTACCTTTAACATGTAGGAGAGTGTCCAAGCCCACTGTGACATGTGTATTAGAGCCATTACTGGGATAGTTCCTGCCGAACGCTCACCCATAATTGTGAATTAACAGCTGTACAGTAAACATTCTCTTAAGTATTCCATAGCACTGAATATTAACATGCATGGAATGGGGACAAACAGGGTAAGTGTTCAATAAATTCTATTCATATTGGTTGTAACTGCCAATTTAAGTCCGCATACTAGTTTATTTTGTAGAGATAATCAATCTTTCTTTAAATGTAATATATTGTATCATTGTTAAATTGTCTACTATACTAGTATGTAATGGCCAAAATGAGGATTTATAAAACATTGACAAATCCATGGAAAAAATTAAGTTATCAGTTAAGATATGGACAAAATCAGAAATGTCAAATACATTCAAATACAGGTATACAATGTATTTTAAAAGTTTTAAACATGAAGCCCATCGGGTCACAGTGCTCTTCACAGACAAACTGGTCGTACAATTCATCGTAACATCAGTTCCACCTTAACTTAAGGTTTACATGAATTTGAAATAAATTTAAATTTCACATCCTGAAGATGTTTGCTTATTCGAACATTGTGTGCTGTACAAAAAGATTGTCCTATATCTCTTGCCTTTCCCTCTGCATCCCAATGGGGATCGTAAGCTGAAATCTAAGAACAGAGAATTATACTATATACTAGTAAGTAACTCTATTCATGACCCTAAAAGGACATGTCTTGAGGAAATAAAATCTGTACTGCTTTCAAATTGATATAATTAATTCCTGTCCTGATTTCCTTGAAAGGAAGACCAATTTATGTAATTACATGGAGATGAATCCTAATAAATATGTGTTACCATCGCTTTACTTTTTTTTTTCTTGAGAGACTTTTAAGGGTTTTCTTATAGCATATATATTTCCATCGAAAATAAAGGCTTTTGTGCCCTCACCTACCCATAATGGGCCATTATTTGTAAAAAAAAAAAAAAAAAAAAAAAAAAAAAAAAAAAAAAAAATTATTCGATGACATAAAATTTTAATCTTTCTTTACCAACCAAATTTCGAGATTTTTTTTTTTATAATGAGTCCATGGGATGGGTCTAAAAGGCAGAGATTTTAAGCACCGAAATCAAGAATTCCTGGTCTGGGTAGAGCTGTCAATCAAGAGCTTAAAGTTCCATCAATGGATGCTGGAACTTGATTGACATCTACTTACTAGTCCCTGTTTATACCCTGCACACCTTGTTTGGCACTCGTTGGGACCTTCAAATTCACTTTCGATCCTTTGATTTTTACCAAACATGGTATAGAGAAACTGTATTACTATTAAAATTTTTAGGTAATTCATAATATATAAATTAAATAAACCTTTAGTATTTGAAAGGATTATAATATATATTTAAAAAAATTAAACTTTGATACATAAAACCTTTTTTAAATGAAATTTGATTATTAATTTTAAGATACTTAACCTTAAGTAAATGTTATTGATTAAGTTTAGAGCAGCACTGTGTAAAGTAATTAATTTGAAAAATATTTATAAATAATTTAATATTACTTGTACATGTAACACGTCATTTGATTGGATTAAAGATTTTATCCATTTTGTATAACATAACTTGCCTATGTCACAATGAGTTATATCAAAAAACGTATTACTCCGCTTGACTTTATTTTTAAAAATTAATCAATGTGAAGCCTTATTCCGGGGGGAAAATTGTCTCATTGTCTGCTCTGCAATTAAATTATTAGGAATGAAGCTTTATACGATATAACAAAACTTGTGGCAGTTTAGGCTTTTTTATAAACCGCTTCGCGATTTTGAAAGTGGGGGGGGGGGGGGGGGGCCAGCCACAGAATTTTTTTTTTACTTCCCTGAAAAAGTTGACAAGCAAAATTGCCCAAAGTCGAAAATCAGGCAGGCCCCCCCTTGTTGCTACGTGCCTGCCAAGTTATGTTATATCGTATAATATATGTTGAAATAAGCTTCATTCCTTACATTTTTCTCACCTTATGGGGCACATATCTTCCTTTGTTACTAGTATTCAGATAAGAATTTACGAGCAATCTTTTTTAATATGTTTATGATGAGAAAGCTTTATGAAGATTAGGATATACCTAGAATTTTTTAATGAAATATAGCTAACACAGCTCTCTTTTCATAAAAAATAAATGGGATTCTGGGGATGAATGAATCAAGACTAATTTGGTTGTTATTGGAGATTTATTTTTTGGTTGTTACTTGAGATTTTTTTTTAAATTAACACAATATTCTAACATCTCAAATAATCTTAAAGTTGTTTTAATATTATACAATTATAGCCTTTTGCTGAGGTCAATCCCTAGATATATAGACCTTAGAGAAAGCATATCGAGCCAAAAGCCGATATACCACCCGGTAAAAATAATAATTGAATTAATAATATTACATGTATATCATAATATTTTTTAATGGGTAGGGGTGTTTTCAAAGATGAATTAATATACTAGATTATTAAACAAAAAATTGTCTCGAATATCCCAATACATGTAAAGTTTGACATCTGGGTATTTCACTGTGTATTAAATTACTTCCTCTGTATAAGGATTAGGAGACAGATTACCACATGTAGACTGCTAACCATCAAGGGATTCACACCTGTACAAAATAAGCCCCTCCCTCACCTGGAATTTACCACCCGGTAAAAATCTCTGCCTTTTTAAGCCTTGGCCCAAGTAAGCTACAAGTTTGAGGATGGGCCTTGAGCCTTGGCTCAGGCGAGCTAAGAGGTTGAGGATGGGCCTTACAACTAAGTGTTTTAACCTACTTCTTTCCTACAGGGGGCCTGTAGTTTACTGATGCTCTCACTTGTTCCTGCTGTTCTCTGCACCTTTCACACAAGGAACTCCACAGAAAGTGAGAATACGTTTATCCTAATATCAATTTACTCTACAAAACATGTCATTGGCATTATAACAATTTATTTTCTATTCTGGGAGGTGCATCCACTAACTTCTTGTTTAAGGAAATTTAAGATTGTGATTATATAAGAAATTTAGCCTTCATTCACATCCACATCCAGGAAAATAGATAATTATTTTGTTCGAAATACATGTACATATTTTAAATTATATAAGTGTTAATATACGAGGGTTGTCCGGTAAAATCGTGGACAAGTTGTCTAGTGTGAAAAATAATTATTACTGCGTTCTGAAATTTACACTACTCTAGTAAATATATTATGAATATACATAGCAAATTTCAAATAGATATATGCATAAATAAACAAATTGTGAGATTTTATGGTATGTATTGTATAGCCCTACGGCGCATGGATGATAACGTCCAAGTATCTAAAACAGCGTCACGTTTCAT
>NW_026926218.1:0-26944 GCF_032062105.1 Saccostrea cuccullata | reverse complement strand
CTCATTTCAGGTATCTTATCTTATATTTATGTTTTCTTCAGGTTTAAAGTATCCGATAATTAACCGTATATTTAACTCGTATTCCTAAATGTTTGTTTATCATTCAAATGTTCAAGAAGAGCCGTTTGGGATTATGGACGTAGAAATGGAAATCTTTTAGGCCTACATTCCAAAACCATAAAGGACTGTTTCGAACCGTTGAAAGGTAAATAAAGTATCAATAATTGGAGTAAATCACATGATTAATAATTATCGAATACCATTCTAAAGGTAAACGAAAGCATAAACTAGAAAAAAAATTATGCCGTTTTTAAAAATTATCGATCTGTAGGCCTAGTTTTTGTTTAATCTGTTCGAATTTTTGGCTGTTTGAGACGTCACATTGAGAAAATTACGTCAATATGTAGATCACTTGTGACTCAGTATTAGTCGAGCAACGAACAGCTGTAAAGATAAACCGGAGAATTAATGAAATCCCTTTGCAGTAGTTTATAATCATGTGTACACGGTTTCCGAAGACAAAAAGACTAGTCAGAGGCTTATATTAGTCAATAATTGGATTGATTGATTTAGTGAAGGATAGGATATGTTTTAAATTGATGTTTGTTGTGTTGCCCAGTGTAAGCAAGCTGGAGACGAGATGTGTCATTTGTTAAGCAATTTGATATGAAAGATCGCCAACTTACAGTTAAAAAATAGTTGAATATATTAACAATAACATAATTATTTAATCCCTAAAATATCGTTGACTTTAGACTTTAAGCATATCAGTAGCCAGTTTTACTAAAGGTCGTAAGTCAAAACGTAGACGTAAGCGTAGACATAGCCGTAAGTTACGCCGATTTTGCGTTTTACTAAAGATCGTATCTTACGATTTGACGTAGATTTACGTGAAAATCTACGGGTGCCCTATAGCAACCGTAGGAACACACGTAGCATAATTAAAAATGGCGTCAGTCTTATTTCTTCGACGAGCACTTCGGAGAGAACGTGTGTTTCGCGACAGAAGTCAACCTCTAGACGTGTTGGACGATGTCGACCTCATTTCTAGATACAGATTTCCTCGGAGAGTTCTACTGGAATTGATTGACGGTGTTGACGCCAACTTAGGACCCGTAACTAATAGATCCCACTCATTTCCTACACAGCTGCAGGTACTTCCATCACTAATATAAACAATATGGAAGTTGATGAAATATTGTCTCCCTTTGAAGAGTTCCCTAATAGGAAAAAAATGTGCACCCGTTCATGAAATCATTCGTACTTTCGAAGAGAAAGTTCAACAATACCTGTACATGTATAAAATTTTGTAAACACGGCATTATAACAACTTAAAAAAAAATGAAATTAAGAAACAAACAATAGTATAATTCTAAGATAAGGATTGAAAGAATAAAAAAATCACATACTTGTAGATGTTAAAAGGGAAGTGAGTTTTTTTTGTGTGGGGGGGGGGGCTTCTTTAAACTTAATGGGTGAAATATAAAATACAAAAAAAATTCCTTTCACTCAGAAAAAATAATTGTTTTTTTAATGTAGTTTAAAATGATTTTTAAATGATGTATATATTGTTTCTTTTCTTTCTTTCGACACACACAATATTTTGAGGAAAGTATTATTAGTCACAATATATAATTTCAGTATGTGCATTAGAAATGGAAATTTTCTAATTTCAACTTCTATTAATCAACTAAACAAGAGGTCTATGGGCCACATCACTCACCTGTCACATGGCTAAGTAAAAACACATATCAGCTGCATATTGAATAGTTTACTTGGGGGGATTTTATACTACTTGAGAATGCCCCCATATCAATAAAGCATACTTAAGGAATCACTGTCTCGTTTTGAGAGTATGCCAGGGCATCAACAATAGTGGGAAACATGGGATAATTTGCATAACAGGCGAAGCCCGTTATGCTAAAATTATCCCAAGTTACCCACTATTGTTGATGTCCCTGGCATACTACACTAACCAGACAGTGATTCCTTATATTTCCATTTCATTGTGAAATAAAATTGTAGATTTAGATTTTAAAAATGTAGACATAGATTTCAGTTACACGAGGACTCCCATGTCAATTTCAATAGTCCTCGCCCACTGACGTCAGACACAAAGGTAGCCGCACGAGATTTACATGCATATTTGGCCTCCTTAGCGTCAGACACGGAGACAGATGCGCACGAGATTTGCATGCGTATTAGGCCTCCTTAGCTCCTGACCTATCGACCTGCCTAATTTACATTCTGGCAGAATTATCAAGAAATAAACTCCGACAACTTTCAAAGAGTTATCACAGAGAAAAAAATTAGAAATGGAAATATATGAAGAACTTTGTTGTTCTTGAAAAGAAAAAAAAAAGCAATATGAGTCGATTTTTGTAAGTCTTATATTGCTGTTCAAATGTGTTGTGATAAATTTGTATGTAACTTAAACCTTTATGATCAATTAGACTATTTTAATGCAGAAAAGAGACTTCCATATATACAGTCCAATGTACAATTTTATATAAGAAATCATAATTGTACAGGAAGACATCGTATTCAAATGTAAACAACAGATGTTTATAAATTACATTGTTTTTTTCTGCAACAAAATATTCCGAGATCAAAGTTGCAGCTCATATATTGCTTTAAAGATTTTTTTCCTACACATGTGTACATACATGTATTAATTTGGGAAAAGGTGATCTCCATCCCCCCCCCTCCCCCAATTCATGATTCAAGCATAAAATTGATTCTGCACAACATGCGGATGCTTATATACATGTCAGTTTGATTAAATACTTGTACATGTATTTCCTTATGCATACAGAGTATCATTATTTAATCTATAACTCTGTCTCTTGTTTTTTTTTTTAAAAAAACAGGTATTGTGCACACTGCGATACCTAGCTAAGGGAGATTTCTTCTCAGAAGTGGGAGATATACATGGCATTTCAAAATCTTCAGTCAGCTTGTTCCTCCCTCGAGTGTGCAGAGCTTTAAATTTGTTCTTGGACAACATCGTCTTTCCAAGTAATGCACAGATATTAACTAGGATGAAGGAGGAATTTTATGGTATCGCAAGATTTCCGAATGTTGTGGGTGCCATAGACGGTACACTCATTCCTATACGTGGAATGAGTGGAGAGGAGGAGCCTATCTTTGTATGCAGGAAGAACTTCCATGCCTTAAATATACAAGGAGTAGTGGATGCAAAGATGAGGTACATTTATTTCAACAAAAGGCTTAATACAGTCAGCACGGACAGAAAGACTGTCTTTTCAAATTATATTTATGGGCAAAACAGAATGTCAATTTAAAAAAATTCAAAACTTATCAGATAAAGAGCTTTGAAACTACAACTCCCAGTCATTATCCTCTTTGTTTATGTGATATATTAATTATTTGTAGGTTCATTAACATCAACTGTAGGTTCCCAGGAAGCACACATGATGCCTACATTTTTCAGAATTCAAGTGTTCCCGGGATATTAGAGATTTTACCAGGAGGGGGATGGTTACTGGGGGATTCGGGTTATCCTCTTAAGGATAACCTGATGACCCCATTTGGGAACCCTTCAACGTCTGCCGAGGAGCGCTATAATGAGGCCTACTGCAGGACGAGGAATGTAGTGGAGCGTTCATTTGGTGTCCTGAAGGCAAGATTCGGGTAAGTTAATCATTTGCATAAACATGTACATGTATATATTCTTAAATGTATGATACCTTTAATGTGTACGGGTCAAGTACTCTTACTTATAAAGTTTCCATCTTTTTACAGATGTTTACACAGCAGTGGAGGATACCTTCCTTTCAAACCAGCAAAATGCTCCCTAGTAATAGAGACCTGTATGAAATTGCATAACAAGGCAATTGATGCGAAGGTGCCTTTGCGACAAGGTGGTGCTGAATAAACAACAGAATAATGCTGTCTTCCATGGCGCAGTCCCACAGACAGCAAGAGACTTGAGACAACAACTGGCATCACGGCTTTAATTTTGGACAGTGCTGTCTTAAAAAAAAATAAATATCCAGTAAGACTAATGCATATGTGTGATTTTTTTGTGTTTATCTATATTTTAGGAAAGAATTTAATAGCTACTCTAGTTATACTGGTACATGTATAACCTTGGTTGGGGTAGTTTATATTTTTGACACAAGTCATCATGACATAGGCAACACAAGTTCTATGATATAGCTTATTTTTTTTTATCCAATCAAATGATACCTTACCACAAAAATTTAATTATTCCTTTATGTACAAATACTGAGTAACATGAAAATTTAAAAGTTGGTCATTCATTATGTCTGGTATGTAGAAAAAGAAGAAAATTTATATGGTATGAATATTACCGGGAGTATTTAAGGAAAAAATTTACCTCAAAACAGATATTAAAATTTTTTTTAAAATATTTTTTGAAAATTTTAACAATAAATTTCATGTTTACAGTAATACCACATTCTAGTGAACACATACAGTATATAATAGTTCTCTTTGGTAGATTTAATAAGCCTATGTCGCAAAGTCTATAAATATTTGATCATCAAAAGTAGAGATTAATTAAAACTTAATGACGGGAGAGAGAGAGAACTCCGATGGAGAAGCTTGATGATCCTGAAGTCTTTCAAGAGTGTTTGCAATTTTTTCTAGAGCTGAAACTTGTCTTTCCTCTAATTCCAACTTTTTCTTCTTCATTCTTATTAACTCTTCCATTCCTAAAAAAAGGAGGCATTAGCAATATCAACAAAGAAAGTCCCTTTCCTTTGCATTTCTATATGGATTTTTAAATAAAATATAAATGTATACAAAGAATGGTAAAGGTTTATATTGTCTCAAATTTGATTAAAAAATGAATTGCATAGTAAAATATGTGTTTGAAAAGAAAGTATGTACTATTTTGGTTGTAAATGTACCATTCTGCTCAACTTTTCTCCTGCTAGAATCTTGACTCTTTTCCTTTGTTGACACTTTCTTCAAACTCTCTGATATGCTATGAAGAAAAAATTTTCTTTAGTTAAGTGTTGAATGTAGTATAATTATGTTAACTTAATAATTTAATTAAAAACAAGAAGTCTGTAAGCCAAAACTCACAAGTAATACCCCCACTGTGATGTGAATGTACACCATCATATTAATATGTACATAGGTTCAGTTACGTGCAGATAAACAGGAAAATGACATCAGATTCATACAAAAATAAATCCCACCATATGACAAGCCTCGACAAAGTATGTGCTAAAATTACATTATCTGCAATGAGTAGTTGCTGAGAAATTTACTGCAACCATAACTTTCAGTTTGTTACAGAAAGACAGACAACTAGACGGATGGATGGAGAGACACACATGGGTTAATTTTGAGTTTTGATAAGAATTAAAAGCTCACTTCAGCCAAAATGAGTTAAAATGTATATGCTTACTTTGGTCAGCTGCCTCCTGCACTGGGTCAGGAATGATGTTTATCACAGATTCTGAAAAATTCATAATCTATGTATTTATTATATACGTATTAAATACATGTAGTTTATATTGGGAAAATGAAACAGTTTTTTTTTAGAATTTTAACAGGGACCTTTATTCTAGTATATAGCATATATATGGGTCCCTGGTTTAAGTGTTAAATCAAAATCTAAGCAGCCAGTAATATTTAATACATGTAAAATAAAGTGCATTGCCAAAGCATATATCATGCCCTTCATATTAATTATAATAAACAGTTTAAAATGCAATGAAGTTTAGAATGCAATGAAGAACATAGGTAATCGAAGATTACAAAGCTCACCTCGACAAATGTTACTAGTATCAGTAATGCAAATCTCACATATTTTCCTCATCCATGCAAGTTTAGTCCAGGTTTAATGGCTTATAGTTTGTTTTGTATGATTTAAAATGCTATGGTCTACAAATACATTTAAACCCTAATAATTATGTTTATTCTATAAAGATTATGTATGTATGTATGTATGTATGTATGTATGTATGTATGTATTCCAACATTCTGAAACCCCTGTGACATCATGTATATTGCAATATCAATGCCACGGCGTCTTCGTTTAAACTGCAGAGATGTAGTCCTAAATCGGTTGAAAATATCTCGTTTTTGAGGTCTACTGTAAAAATATAATGCAGGATTAAACCAGAGGCTTATGGGCCACATCGCTCACATGAGTAACTTCGGTGATGCAGTTACCAGATTTCCCATCTTGTTATACCTATTGTGGCCTCCAACCCCATCTCCTGTCATGATTTTAATACTGTAGAATGTACACTACAACAGGATGTTTCCACATAATTGTTTCAGCTTTCCTGGCCCAGAGGTTCTTGAGATTTTACCTCTATAATTCAATGTAAAACTTGGATTCCCTATTGCGGCTCCACCCTACCCCCGGGGTCATAATTTTAACAATTTAGAATCTACACAACCTCAGGATGCTTCCAAATACACTGTAAGTTTCAGCTTTCCTGGCCCAATGGTTCTTGAGAAGAAGATTTTTAAAGATTTTTTTATCTATACAATTCAGGTGAGCTAAAAGTACATGATAAATGTCTTGAAGTATAAGCGATATTTGGGCTCGGGTCGAAAACGTGAGAGGTCTTGGCAAGTCCAGTGTTTTCTAAAACTTCTTCATACCCTTGCCAAAATATTGCTTATATTTCAAGACAGTAACCATGTATTTTAAATGTTACTTAAGTCAATTGAAAACATTTCAATCTGAATCTGTTTTACATTATAGTTTCATTTTACACATTTGAATGCTAATTTTGAATATATAAAATAACGATAAACCATTAAAACATATATTCTAATTTACCTGAAATATTTTCCTTAGACTCTTTGGGACAACTATCCCCCATCTCTCCAGGACAGTATTGCATCTCTCTGGTTTTGTCTAAAATATGAATGAATTAGTTTGACTTTGAGGTATACCCCTTAAGAATTATGAATGAATGAAAAATTAATAAGCTAAAAGGTTAGACATCTTATTCTCATCATTCAACCTGGCCTAGTCATTTTTGGGGGCAGAGGGGTGAGGAGTACTCACTTTTTCATGGAATTCCTTTGTAAAAGCTTCCAAAAAGATTTCAACAAATAGCAATCTAATTAAAGTTAGATGTTAGATCCACTTGCATGCTTGCTACTTTCACGTCTTACAACATCCCAAAAGGGTCATGTCAGAGGTCAAATTTGGAACAACTCTAGACTTATGGTATTCGCTTCAACAAATATACGATATTTTGCAGGTAATGATTTGATTGGTTGAGAGAATTTAACCTCTGACATGCCACTCTATGGGATGTTGTTAGATGTTAGTGTAGCAAGTATGTGAGCGGATCTAACATATTACATGTATTTTAATTAGATTGCATGAACTAATAGGAATCTACTTCAAGTTTGAAACTTCTATTTCAAGATTCATATTATTTGTTCAGGTGTTTTATGACCAATCCAAATTATCTCAATTATTCCTCTTTAACCCCCTTGAAAGAAAGTGTGGGTCTTCATATTACAGAAGACTCTGTGGCAAGTTTGATTGAATTTGGCCTGGAGGTAAAGTTAAACAACAGCAACACCAGACATCAGGATCACAAAGTCTTAGCTGAACCATGAAAGACTTGAAGTGAGCTTCTCAAGTCAACTTAATATGAAAATGATATGTACATTGTAGTACAAACATTGAGTAAAAGCATTATAATTTATAAATCTTTCATATATAACATATTGATAGATTATATTTAAAATGAGAAATCTTGAAAATAAAATCTTGATATGTTATACATATTTATATTTAAAACCTTTAAAATATTTATAACCTTTCCTGTTCCCTGTGTCTATTCCAGCCTCGATACCATGTATTGCCTCACTTGGAATTGTGCTAAGCAGCTAAAATGTAAAGTAAATGTAAATATTAAACACATTGTTCATATATAAGTATGTTTATTTCAAACTACAATGTATTTGATTCAGATTTTGAATTAACGAGTTGCAAATCTTCTAGTTTATCAATGAACCTATTTAAATGTCTTGTTTCACTCATAGGAAAAAGTACATATATTTGAATTGGCTAAATTGCATATGAATGACTGTTACCAAGATATTTTTTTTAACTGAGACCAACATTAAAAATAATTGGTTTGATGTACTCCGACTGACACACACACACACAAACCCCACATACTTTTTTTCTAGCACTTTGAATTTCTAATATTTCTTTCTTCAGTTTCCAAAGAAATTTTACAGCTGAGGTATATAATTTCAATTCTATTTCTCCAAGATGCTTTTCATTTGAATTTTTTTCCAGCAATAAATATTTATATGTCTACCTATCCATTGTGTATTGAAAGCATGAATAGATTTAGTTTGTTCCATAGGAACTGCAAAGCAAAAAAAAAAAATTACTACCTACCTAGTACCTATGTACCCACTTTGAATGATATGGGTCGGAGTACATTTAACAAAATATTTTTGATGATGGCCTGATGATCACCTCTTTAATTGTGTTTTTTACACTGTGATTTACTTACAACCAACTCCCAAGGTTTCATTTGTACCTCAGCGAGAGGCCCTCCTCCGGTTTTCATTGCCTCTCTCTTTCTGAAGGCTTCTTTCTTTTTGATTGATGATTGGACATCCTGAATCCTTTTCTTAGTTTCATCTGTTGTTCTTGAACAACCTATCGACACAGAATTCACCCTAAGAAAAAAATAAAAGGACTGTTTAGTGTTAACAACAGTACTGTTTTGACATCTAATTTTTAGCTCTACTGGTCAGAGACCAGAAGAGCTTATGCGATAGTAATGCGTCCGGCGTCCGTCCGTCTGTCTGTCTGTCCGTCTGTCTGTAAACAATTTTTCAAAATGCTACTCCTCCTACAGTTTTGGTCTAATTTCAATATAACTTGGCACACAAGTAGACTACACTAAGATACATAATTCTATGTATCGGTTTTTGATTTCGATGAACGGTGTTGCCGTGGTTACTAAAAATAGAAATTTCTGTGAAATTCTTTCAAAATGCTACTCCTCCTACAGTTTTGGTCTGATTTCAGTATAACTTGGCACACAAGTAGAATACACGAAGATACATAATTCTGTGTATCGGTTTTTGATTTTGATGAACGGTGTTGCCGTGGTTACTAAAAATAGAAATTTCTGTGAAATTCTTTCAAAATGCTACTCCTCCTACAGTTTTGGTCTGATTTCAGTATAACTTGGCACACAAGTAGAATACATTAAGATACATAATTCTGTGTATAAGTTTTTGATTTCGATGAACGGTGTTGCCGTGGTTACTAAAGATAGAAATTTCTGTGAAATTCTTTCAAAATGCTACTCCTCCTACAGTTTTGGTCTGATTTCAGTATAACTTGGCACACAGGTGGAATACACTAAGATACGTAATTCTGTGTATCGGTTTTTGATTTCAAAGAACGGTGTTGCCGTGGTTACTAAAAAAATAGAAATTTCTGTGAAATTCTTTCAAAATGCTACTCCTCCTACAGTTTCAGTCTGATTTCAATATAACTTGGCACACAAGTAGAATACACTAAGATACATAATTCTCTGTATCGGTTTCTGATTTTGATGAACGGTGTTGCCGTGGTTACTAAAAATAGAAATTTCTGAAAATGGTTTCAAAATGCTACTCCTCCTACAGTTTTGGTCTGATTTCAATATAACTTGGCACACAAGTAGACTACACTAAGAACATAAAGAGACTTTATCAACGATCATTATTCTATTTATTGCTGTTGTAAAGTTTCAAATCCCAGCTGCTTAAGTACTTTTCTTTTCCTTTGCTATAAGTTCAAACCAGTAGAGCTTCAGTCTCGACAGAGACTTCTGGTTAAGTTGATTAGTTTAATACCAGTATCTGACTATCATTACCCAATGATTTTCATAAGAACTGCAAACGATATTGTATAACTACAGTTATTAACTGTGTTCTGTCAGATTAGGACACCCTGGTCCAGTCTCCGTACAGATAGTTAACCCAACATACAATGTACAATACATAGGCATCAACCCTGGTGACTGTTGTATGTGTGTGCATGCACGTTGTAAAAGACTGAATTATAAACAAATTATACAAATTAACACATTGAATTTCAAGCAAAATGTCTTGACCTACTAATTTTTAACTGTCAGATACACTGTACATTATAAAATTCATAGAAATCACTCAGGAAAATAGGAACAATGTAAAAAAAAAACTTAATAACACTAATTGGCTTCTATATAAATAAAATTTTGCACCATGAAATTCAGATTAATTAAACCACAAATATTGTGTCAAAGTCCTAAAAGTATATTCCGGGATAACTTATTTAGCTTAGCAAATAATTCACAGATAGATGTACAAATCAAAACATGTCTATGCTTACATTTCAACAGATGACAAGTCTTCAGTATGAAAGTTTCAATTATTACACATAACACTGATTAAAGCGTCTATAGTAAAGATATCGGCATCATTGGCGTCGAAAGCAAATTGAAAGTGGGGGAGGAGGGGGGGGGGTAATCGAAAGTCACTTTGTGGAAGGGGGGGGGGGGGCAAAACCAACAAAAAAGGTAAATCCCAATTTTCAATGCCTACATAAGGTCAATTTTTGTAAACCCCCCCCCCCGGTTCCGATGCCTATGAGCATATTGAAATACACCGTAATAATTTTTCATAATAATCAAGTGCTTTCAAACTCTGTGATAGGCTTAGATTATAGAATCGCAATTTTACTCAAAAAACACAACAGAGGCATATTAAAGTCAATAGTCAAAGAGAGAGAGAGAGAGAGAGAGAGAGAGAGAGAGAGAGAGAGAGAGAGAGAGAGAGAGACTTAGGTGCAAATGATTACGATAGTTTAGAACTTACTTGTTAGTAATCGCCTCCCAGGCTTTTTTCTTGGAATCCGTGGTAAGCCCGGGAGAGAGCTTACCACGGATTACTTTTACTGATGAGGCGTAGGCCTCAACCAGTACCTCCATTTCGAAGTCTGTCCAGTTAGGTTTTCTAGGCTTTTTCTCCATTTTCTCCATTGTAATGATTGTTGCAGACGATCACGGAAGTAGTATTGGGCATGCGCAGCATCCGTTGCTAATGCACTTTACAATCTCTTTTTAGAAGAGTTCCAGTCGTAAACTACGTGGAAAGTTACGTTAGGATCTACGTTTACGGGCGCAGATACGACCTTTAGTAAAACGCTATCTACGTACACGTAAATTCAGTCGTAAAGTCTACGTTTACGTCTACGTCTACGGCAAAATTTACGACCTTTAGTAAAACTCGGTACAGATATGATAAAAAGGAGGCACTCACTCCTTATCCACAAATTGAATAAACAATGCTCCCAGACAGACGAATTGGGTTATGATGGTTACCATGCTTATTCTGGAAAAGGATATCCTCATCCACCAATGCTATTTTAGAGATTTGGCCATTTCTGACAAATGAACTGTTGTTATAAAAAAAAATACTCGCATGGTAAATATTAAGAAATATAAGAGTCGGAAAAATCTCTTAGCTTCTATGACAGAACGCTACAAAGCATGTCACGTGACCACCTAGATCACGTAATTATTATGTACATAATATTCTAACCAAGATACCATGAAATTAACAATTTTCAAAGAGGCACCATTGCTTATCATAATTATAAACTTTGCATGCTTACTCTATTTACTTAATACCAGAGGTAGATCAGAGTAACAAAGAGAAAATGCACTTCCACTTTATAAACAGTTGTGTACCCCACTCCAAAGGAACCACCGAGGGGCATGAAATCAACAATTTTGCTAGATGCACTTTTCTTCATCATAAATATGTATACTTGGATCATTGACATAATTCCTAGAAGCAAAGGAAAATATTTTCAAAGAATTATGTATTTTCACTATATAATCAAAAGAGCCCCCCCCCCCTTTACACCCAATGGCAAAACCCCTGACAGGGACCATGAAATTCACAAATTTGGAAGAGGCACTCTTGCTTATCATAAATATATACTTAGTTTATTTAATACCCAGGAGAGAAAAGAAGATTTTCAAAGATTTAATGTATTTTCACAATGTAATCAATAGACCCCCACCCTAGCACGAGAACCACTGACCCTGGGGCCATAAAATTCACTATTTTTGAAGAGGCAATCTTACTCATCATAACTATGTTCTTAGTTAGTTTATTTAATACCCAGGAACAGAGAAGAAGATTTTCAAAGAATAAATGCATTTTCACTAGATAATCAATAGAGCCCTGCCCTAACACCAGAACCCCTGACCCTTTATTTTCAGAGAAGATGCTGAAAATGTTCAAAAGTTGACGCACGACGACGGACGAAAACGGAAAGATATAGGTCACCTGAGTGACTCAGGTGATCTAAAAACCCATTTAATATATTCATTTCTATCGGATTCTTAACATTTTACTACCGTAGACTATATCTTCTCTAACGGTGAAGGTGACTGTTACGGCAGAGATGTGCGTTTATGGATCGAGCGGCCCTCTCGCAGATAAACAAGGGTAACTTGGGTTTTTACTGAGTTTGATAAATCAAGGCAAAAATACGGGTATTCCCGCCGCAGTGTCAAACAGTACCAAACTTCACCGTGAAACTGTAAACAATAACAATTACACAGATTCAATAGAGAGGTTGAGATTTCAAACGTGTACGTGTACCGGTACGTCTAGTAGGGAAATAACCTAAATTCTGTGTGTATTACGTCATCAGTTTTAGTGACGTCAAGATTGCTACACGTTCGTAAAACTTGTAGAATGGAATCTACATAAGTGAAAACGTGTAGCTTTAATAATAAAAATTAGCCAATTTAAGTGTGAAGATGTGATTGTTATACATTATATAGGATGTTTACTTTCACGAGCACTTATTTTCATCAAGTTTTGTTTACTAACTGACGACAAAAAACCTTCTAAATAGTTGAAACAGAGACACCGATCGCGGTGTACACGTACATGTTACACATCATAAAAATCTCAACAGACAAATTAAAAAAAACGTGTACGTGTATGTCAAAATATACACAAGTACACGTACGCGTACACGTTTAAGATCTCAACCTCTCTAATACATAAAAAGTTAATTACAGATCGAATACGCAAAAACACACATACAAAACAAACGTATTTACCTCCTTGTGCCTTATTTTCGCAGAGATGTGAGGGCTTAGTCGCACCATGTGCTTGCCGCCATGAACATAAAAATAACGCAAATGACATAAAATTACCTTACTATACAAAAGAGTTCCAAGTACGGCAGCATGTGCGGGCGTAACATGGCTCCCCAAATTAGTGAATAACTAATTTTAACATATATATCATATAACTTCTACAACGTCTATGAGGAAACATTCAAAAAAGTTCCTATGATGGCTCCTCGGTGGGGTCTTCCCCGGTCTCGTTCTCTAGCAACAAGACTAACTTGTGAACAGGTCTTTCCAGTGTAGAAAGTTCACCGTTCCTCTTGCCGTTCCTGTCCAAACTACTATCTCCGATAGCTAACTTTACACTCCGGACAAATCCATCTTCACTTGCTTATGTCTCTGACACGGCCAAGATGCCATTGATTTCGTGGTAAGTTGTCATCCTTCACTAACACAACATCTCCTGTCTGGATATTCCGTCTGGGCGAGGACCACTTTGCTCGAGTCTGGAGAGTATGAAGGAATTCCTTTTCCCAACGTATCCAGAATTCATTTGCCAAGTATTGTATGCGGCGCCATCTCTTACGGCAATACAAATCAGGCTTCTGGAACTCATCAGGTGGTGGTAAGACAACCTTAGATTTCATGGTTAGAAGGTGGTTCGGTGTGATCGGTTCAGGGGCGAAAGGATCGTGCAAGTTCGAAATGGTAAGTGGGCGACTGTTGACAATAGCCATAGTCTCACAGAAAAAGGTTCTAAGAGCCTCATCGTCTAACTGCGCACCAAATTCCTGTAAGAGGGAAGAAAGCACATTGCGAACTGTCCTGATCTGCCTTTCCCAAATTCCGCCCATATGACTCGCTGATGGAACGTTCATTTTGAAATGGATATAATCACATCCGTCAGCTGTGAGAAACTGCTTCAAACGACTATCATCTAATTTTTCCAAAGATTCTCTGAGTTCTCTCTCGGCTCCGACAAAATTGGTGCCTCTATCTGATCTCAGCTGTCTTACTGGTCCACGTATCGCTAGAAATCTGCGCAGAGCGTTGATAAATGAACTAGTGTCGAGAGAGTTTGCAGTCTCTAGATGCACGGCTCTCGAAGATATACACGTAAAGAGAACTCCATACCTCTTCAACTCTCTTCTTCCTTCTTTGATGTAGAATGGTCCAAAAGTCTACACCACTGTATGTAAAGGGTGCCTCTGCTGCAAGTCTGTCAGCAGGTAGGTCGCTCATTTTCTGATACTGTGTTTGGCTGCGACGTTTACGACATTTCACACATCTCGAAACGACACTATACACAGCAGAACTGCAGCCAATAATCCAATAACCATTTGATCTTATCTCATTCGTGGTAATACTTCGTTCTTGGTGTCTGCTGCGTTCATGAAAGTGTCGGATGATAAGCCTTGTTACATGAGACTTCCTTGGTAAAATGATTGGATGCTTAACATAAGACGTAAATTCTCCCTTCCGCAAACGACCACCGACTCGCAAAACATCATTATCATCCAGAAATGGGTCAAGTCGGTAAAGGGAGGATGTCCTTCGAACGGATTTCTTCCTGTTAACTTCCTCACATCCCTTGATGTCGTTAAAAAATTTCAATTCTTCACTAAAGGCCTCTTTTTGAACTAATCTTACAATAGTCAATTCTGCTTCCTCTAATAATGCTACTGGCAATCCTTGCTCCTTGCAAAGCACTGCGTCTGTCCCCTTCTGACAAGCATCCTTCCTAAGTAATGACTTAAACTTAAGACAGTTCGCTATGAGTCTCTTGGCATGGGTCCAATCAGAATAACGTTCTAAATGGTCCATTAATGATGTACACTCCGTAGGTTCTACCTTCGTCTCGAACACCTGACAACGCTTAACCTCTGGGTCATCATCCGATAAACTTGGCTTGCTGACAGGCTTAACAGTAAATGGTAAACTGGACTCCCATAGAAACTTCGGTCCTCTGAACCATTCCTTTCTATTTCGTAACTCATCAGCTGTGACACCACGTGATGCCATGTCTGCTGGGTTCTCCGATGAACTGATATAGTTCCACTGATATGGCTCTGTGTGATCACGAATCTGTTGAAGTCTGTTGGCAACAAAAACATGAAATCGCCGAGAATCATTAGCAATGTATCCCAGAACAACAGTGCTATCTGTCCAGAACCATTCAACAACATTGCTAATTTCAAGCTCTTCGAGAAGTTGGGAGCTGACCTTAACAGAGACAAGAGCAGCAGTAAGTTCCAAACGAGGTATGGTTACTGGCTTGAGTGGCGTAACTCTGGATTTGGCCATAACTAAAGAGCAGTGTACTTGCTGCTTGTCATCGATGAGACGAAGATATGAGCACTGGCCATACCCGATAGTGCTCGCATCGGAGAAATGGTGTAGCTCCGCTACAACAACATCTCCAAAGTTCTCAGGTTTCAGACATCTCTTGATTTCTAAGGAACCAAGGTGCTCAAGATCATTTCTCCAACATCTCCATCTAGGCTTCAAGTTCTCTGGAAGAGGCTATCCCAATCTGTCTGGTTTCTACACATTTCCTGCAAGATTTGTTTCCCAACTAGAACGAAAGGTGCTATGAATCCAAGTGGGTCAAATACGGAACTCAAAGTCGAAAGAACACCTCGTCTAGTAAGAGGGCGGTCCTTCAGGGTAATCTTGAACTGAAATGCATCTGTCTGAATACCCACTGTATACCTAAAGTTCTTTCCATGGGAAGTTTGTCATGGTGTATGTCAATATCTGCTAGTCCCTTTGCTCTTTCTTCAGCTGGAATGCTCTCCAAAACTTCCTTAGAGTTTGAGGAACTTGTGTAACCTCAAACCACTTCTGCTGCACAACTCTTTGCTTCTCTCTATGATGCTAATGGCTTCCTCAGGAGTAGCTACCGACTTCAGTCCGTCCTCAACATAGAAGTCTCGTTTGATGAAGTTCCCAACATCAGACCCACACTGAAGCTCTCCGTCTGTGGCAGCTTGTCTCAAGCCAAAGTTGGCGTATCCTGGAGAAGACACTGCTCCAAATAGATGTACAGTCATTCGGTAAGTAGTAGGATCCTTATTGAAATTGCCATCATCCCACCACAAGAATCGTAGGTAATTTCTATGTTCAACGTTCACCTTAAACTGATGAAACATCTGCTCAATATCACAAACAAAGGCCACTGGCTCTTTGCGAAATCGACACAAAACTCCAAAAAGCATATTCATCATGTCAGGTCCTTGCAGCAAATGGTCATTCAATGACTGCCCCATATACCTTGCACTGCAATCGAAGACTACACGCAGCTTTCCTGGTTTTTGCGGATGATATACACCATGGTGTGGGATGTACCATTCCTGACCACTATCGACACCAATTTCCGTCTTCGGTACTCTTTCGGCAAAACCATTTGATATCAGCTCTCTCATAAAGGAAATGTAGTGCTCGCTATACTGTGCATCTTTCTCAAGTCGCTTCCGCAAGTGTTGTAGTCGCTGAAATGCCATGTCTCAGGTATGGCATCGCTTCTCGGAAAGGCAATGGCATTTCATAATGTCCATCACACTTATGAATCCCCTTTTCCATGATATCCAGAAATTTTCTGTCTTCATAGGAAACATGTTTTGAACTGCTTAGGTTCTCACTGAAATCCACTTCAAGCATCCTAACTACCTCTTTAGGGTTGATTACTTCCTTTATCTTGTTCCTTACCGAAAATACAACATGGTCTTGCCTTGATGCTTCAGATGTACACAATTCTGTAGGCACGTCGCACGCAACAATACGATGACTAATTCCTATGGGATCCTCACCCCATTCCGTTGAACTGTCATTCTCCATTATGCCTACTACACTCCATCCCAAATCAGTGCGTTGACCATAAGGTCCGTCTTTGGATGGAACGATAACATCTCTCGGCGTCAAAGCCTTCACACAGTTGTAACCAATGAGTAATCCAACTTCACAATCAGTCAGAGGTAGAAGTTCATCTGCAATAGTTTCCAGATGAGGCCATCTTTTCGCAACTTCCGGTGTCGGGATATGGGATCTGTTAGCAGGCATGATAGCTCTTGAGTATGTTTCAGGTAACGCTATTCTGTGTTCACTATTGAAGCCACGTACAACAAGTCCTCCAATCTTACAACTATCTATGGCCTTGTTCTCTGCATACATAGTAGAAAGCATCAGCTTCACAGGTTTACCAGTAAGTCCAAGGGCACTTGAAGTCTTCTCCAGAATAAAGGTTGTATCCGATTGTGTGTCAAGTAGCGCATAAACTAACCTCTCTCTGTCTGGGTTCTCTTTATGTGACACATAAACTGGAAGTATCATGGTACTTTTACTGGATGCTCCAGAGTGATTCATAAGTGTTGTTCCTGATGAACTCTCCTTTGGCATGGCTGCGTTATCCACATCCTCCGTAATCTGTTGCTGTTCTCGTCTGTAGATGTCCCCGTGTAAAGATGAGGGGTGAAACTTGGAACAAGTTTTGCATCTTTTCCTCTCGCGACACTTCCTTGATAGATGACCCGAATGTAAACATCCAAAACACAGACCTCTCTGTTTTGCATACTGTTTTCTTCCTTCCAGACTCTTCGCTAAGAACTGTTTACAGTCATCTAGTTCATGATTCCCTTCACACAAAACACAGTTTCTCCCTCTGTCGCTTCTATTTGCAACGTTCACATTTGCAGGCTGATTGTCTTCAACGTCTGTCAGGAAAGATCGTTTTCCATAATCAGCTGCACCTCGCTGTCGTATTCTGACATCAGGTCCTGGCTTACTCGGCTCTGATTGGGCGAGTTCAGACTTCTTTACAGACTCTATGGAGGTAATAGGGTCTGTCGCAATCTTGGCTTCTTTCACGATAAATTCCATAAAATTCTTGAATGGTGGAAATTCCATTCTTTCTTCTCTGTACTATGTGGCAATCCTACCCCATCTTGTCACAAGCCAATCTGGAAGTTTGCTAAGCAGTCTTCTGTTTTCTCTGTCATCATTGAGAATGTTCAAGCTTCCAATACTCTGCATGGCTGTATAACACTGCTTAAGAAAATCACCAAATCGCTGCAGTCCAACACCATCTCTCGACCTTATCTTTGTCCATTTATCCAGTTTGTCACGGAATGCATTGGCAACAATGAATGGGTTACCATATCTTTGGTCTAGCAGTCCTTTAGCCTCCTCATACGCATCATCTGTTGATAACAGAAAATAGTTCTCTATGACATCTTTCACTGGTCCACCCAGATACTTCTTCAAATAATGTATCCTTTCTGATGCTGGAATCTGACGCTGCTCAATGAGTGTTTGAAATGATGCCTTCCAACTTGGGTACTTCAACGGATCTCCTAGGAAAATGGTAGGTTCCGGAGGGGGTAAACGACTAAGACTCACTTGCTTTGCTAGTGAAGTAGCCAGATCCAATAAGCCTTGCTCTATTTGTTTGTCATCTTTACTAGGCAGTGACGGATTGTTACGTGACTGCAAGTCTATGTTGCTTAAGGGAACTCTTGAAGCAGTGCTAGTTGCGACATGTTCCTGTTGTGTGTGAGGAGTGAATACTGGAGGAATGAGGTTCCTATGAGAAATCGGTGGTGCTTCTGGTTCTATCTTTATCCTCTCTTCTGATGGCCTGACCTGAGTATCAATGAACCTTTTGACACGCTCCTTGGAGCCAAGCTCTGGAATCGAATGTTTAAAATCACGGTACAAGAATGGTTCATTACCTTCAAAAGTCTCAAGTGCTTCTAACTTAGCCTGCGCTATATCAAGCTCCTTCTGGGTTCTAATCCTTTCAAGGTCTGACTTGTGTTTTGCCTCTGCGTCAATGTACTTCAGCTTTGTCTTCAGCGCTGCTGCCTCCATGACTGTATCTACGGACTTCTTGGAACTTCTAGAGGTATTGGAAACCCTCGTTGACCTTGATGTACGACTGCTGTGCGATCTACCTGAAATCCTGGAGACAGAGTCAAACTCTAATTCTCTCAAGCAATTTGTAATGTCTCTCATCAATGTGTGATTATCTCCTAGAATAATCTCGATCCTCCCCTGGTATTGATCAACTAAATTTCTGTAATTCTCGTCTTCTTCATTTGTAAGCATTTGTTTCAGTCTTTCAAGGATTTTATTCAGATTAGTCCTAATACTAATAAGAACGTCTCTTTCTCGCCTGATAGCAGAGGTATCCTTGGAATCCGAAATAAGAACTTCAATAGAAGCTGCGCACTTCCGCCATCTTGAAGCCTTGAGCTTAAAGTCTAAGCATATCTGATCAACTTGCCATTCCAAACCTTTCGTGGTCATCTTGCGCTCACGCATATGTAATGTATTGCTCTGGCTTGCTTGTTCCGAGTCCTTAGACGCTTCTTCAGAAGTTGTTTTAACATTTTCCTTGTCGTTACCTATGTTGTTGTCTTCCTTTGTTTCAGGGGGGATAGATGAAAGTGCATTTGTATAGGGCATCTCTTCGTTTGACATATTTGTAACACAGTTAGGGAGTCTAAACTTAGATACAATACAATGTTACCTACAAACCATGTGATAAATATTGCAATAAAATATCAGAACCTTCCCCTAGCACACAAGGTAAATACATGCACATGTATACATATACATTGAATACAAATCAACATTTGCAATCAAGAGTCAATACAGTTCAAATCTACAGCACAGTCTTGATAATTGTTCATATGCACAGATATAATAAATAACTAGCACTAATTAATAGCATTAATCAATTAATAGCACAGTGTTTACTAACACACAGTCACAAACATGTAATGTATTGTAATGCTAGAATTGTCACTTTATAACGCGAACGTGCCACCATACAATTTTCACACAGTTAATGTCATCAATATAAATCAATATAAATCGCAAATGTTCTGTTCACAGTTGCACATCATCACAGAAACATCATGTGTCGCAGATACTGTAAAGTCAATACAACGGTAATGGCGTCTCTAGGCTTCCATAGGTCACACTCACCGTTTTACGATCCTGGGAAGGAGTTTCACTGTTACGGCAGAGATGTGCGTTTATGGCCCTCTCGCAGATAAACAAGGGTAACTTGGGTTTTTACTGATGAAGTTTAATAAATCAAAGCAAAAACACGGGTATTCCCGCCGCAGTGTCAAACAGTACCAAACTTCACCGTGAAACTGTAAACAATAACAATTACACAGATTCAATACATAAAAAGTTAATTACAGATCGAATACGCAAAAATACACATACAAAACAAACGTATTTACCTCCTTGTGCCTTATTTTCGCAGAAATGTGAGGGCTTAGTCGCACCATGTGCTTGCCGCCATGAACATAAAAATAACGCAAATGACATAAAATTACCTTACTATACAAAAGAGTTCCAAGTACGGCAGCATGTGCGGGCGTAACAGTGACCTTGAATGTGACTCTCGGAAGACGGACTCCGCTCTCTCTTTTCGTCGCCGCTTTTCTAGCCTACCTCTCTGGAACACTGCTTGTCTAGTTTACCATCCTTAATTGTGCAGTATCGGTCGTCTAGGAGACCTGGTACGACGCACTGGAGTGGTTGGTCTGTCTTCCGGTTGTGACGTAAACCCCCGCTTGGGTCCACTGCTGTAGAAATAATCAGTCCGTGTCTTTCCAAGTTCGTATGGAACGCCAAATTAACATATATGAGTTGCGTCAAGCGAAAAGGGACCTTCGTGACGTGAATAGAATAACGTCATAATCGATCTCTAAAGTCACGACGTTACAGCCGGCTGGTTACCGTAAAAAATAAATTTTTAGCATGATTTAGCCTAAGTATAAATTCACAGCTGATTTATAGAAAGAACAAAGCTGAACCCTTTAACATCCCATGGATCTTAATGTAGTTTTAATGATATTTTAATGTTTTTCTTATTCTTGTCCCTAAATTATGCACAGATATAGGCCTATACATGTACTTGTATATGTACATGTAATGATGTATTGACATAAAATATGGTACGTGCAGAAACCGTACAGAGTGGAAACTTCCTTAGTTATAGAACATTTACATTGCCTTCTCGTGTAGTCACAACTTCGTAAATATAAGTGACAAAATGTATTTTATAAAATAAGTCATTACAAGATAAAAACTGTAGTAACTTCGTAACATAGGTCTTTGTTTACAGACGACATAGATCTACATCGTTTAATAAACACTAAATACTATATTACCGTAATATTGATGCTAGAACTCTTGATATAAGAAAATTAAAGTAAAATTATAAGAAAGAAATTAATGGAGGGTTTATAAAAATATAATTTTGAATGTGGATTACGTGTTGTTTACAAAAAAATAAATGTTTTCTTTGCTGCAAATGAATTGTAACTGTTTAATACTTTCGTATACTGTGCGAGTCTGGCATAGAGGTAGCGTACCCGCCTTCTGATCGTGCGATCCGGGTTCGATTCCTCACTGCGATGCAGTTATTTTTCTTCCCGTAATTTTTTTTTTTTTTGTTAAATAGGATATATAGTGTTTTTTGGCGGTATAAGTGACACATTCATTATTCAAGATAAGTTTTCTAGAATTTGTTGACAACTATATTTATTTTATCGAATCTTCTTGCATTTTTAAAAATATATAGGCTATTATAAAAAATTATACTCTTTATCAAATTAATTTTAAAATATACTTGACTCAATTTGTATATACGCAACCAGCAGAACAGCTCACGAAATTTCAATTCATTTGATTTATATATTTAATTAAATCAATGTAAGAATCATCAAATAATGTACATCAATTTAAGAAAATATATTAATTAAATTAGTAAAGGTGTATGTCATTGGATTGATCGTTAAGGGTTTTACGCGCCTAATTGGCAATATCTCAGACATACTTCTGTGGTATTTAGAGATGCATTAATCCAAGTGATTAATGAATAAATTAATAAAATAATTTGACAACTCAGCATATTTCTTGCACCACAATGTATACAGCAAATTATTTATTTCATATAAAATTTAAAAAAGATACAACATATATTGAAACATTGTTGTTTTAATCCTGATCTTTCCATTTTACAGGATTTAGAACACTTGGATGATGACTATATTCCTCATACATGTAGATCCACCGGATTATCGAAAAACAGCTGCGAGAAAAATGTACCTGGGGATAACGATGATGACAGTGACGACGACATCAACAAAGAATCTCTTCAACAAGACGACATCAGGGACAAGATTGACAGATTTGGTAGAAACTGTGTCATTGACAACAATGAAGAGAGTTACAGTGAGGAGGAGGAAGATATAGAATGTAATGGATGTAACAATCTTCAGAGTTTACAGGAAAACATAAGTAAAGCATGTTCGTGTGGGGAAAAACTGTCTGAAAAACGTTGCCATAGAAGAAATACAAAACTCAATACTGATCACAAGTGAACTAGCTAAAGATGAAAAAGATATCTTTATCATGGGAAGACTGGCATGTTTTGGGTTGGTATTCACAGTCAGCGTGGGAAGGAGAGAAAAAGAAAGAAGTATGCATACTATTTCCAAAATCAAGAAGTTTGTAAAGGAGCCTTTCTTTTAGTACATGGTGTTGGGTCCAAATATGTCAAAAATCTAGTCTCTCACATGATTGAAAATGGACAAGTACCTCGTACCCACAAAAAAAGAGCAGACGCCCACCATATGCCTTTAAGTTTGACGATCTTAAAAGAGCTATCGACTATATTCAGAATTACGCTGAAGAATTTAGACTACCACAACCGACAGTAAAAAACAAAAGTATTCCTGTGACTTTTTTACCTTCATCTGGCAGCAAAACATCACTCCATTCTTCGTATTCTTATTCTTGTGACGAGCTGGGAGAGAGGAAAGTTGGGCTCACTACCTTCAAACTTCTGTGGAAATAATGCTGTCCCCACATTAAATATATGACGCCCCGCTCGGATATATGTCCAAAATGTGAAGATTGTAGAGCCAAACTTTCAACGGCAATTGGGCTAGCTGAGAAGAAAGAGGAACTACGAATTTTTACAGAACATTTGTCTAAGGTTGAAATGGAGCGACAGGTAAGAGTTTGCTTTGATACCATGGGTATAATGTTTCACTCAACTATAATATAAAATCATAATTCATTTAACATAATTTACATGAATTTTCCATGAAATTTAATTTTTCAGGTGTATAACGATGCAGTGAAAAAAGCGAGAGAGGAGATGGGTGCATTTGTTATACCAGAGGGATTGCTTCCTCCCTGTTCAACAGATCTTCAGCATGTTCACTACACCTTTGACTTCTCGCAAACACTTTCCATTCCACATCACGCAAGACAGGAGGGGCCACTTTATTTCTTGACACCAAGAAAAGTGCAACTTTTTGGAGTTGCCATAGAGGGAAATTACAGGCAGATGAATTATGTTGTTGATGAAGACCAGGGAATGGGTGAAAACGGGGCTGGAGTGAAAGGGTCGAATGGTGTTATTTCCATGCTTCATCACTGCCTTACAACGTTTGCATCTGGTGAAAAAGAATGCATTATCCATTGTGATAATTGTGCTGGTAAATCAATGTTCAAAACATTATAAAGTGATATTCATATGCATGTTTATACAGGTATTCTTTTTTTAATTATTTCATATAATTAATTAGAATAAGTGGAAAATGACATCGTATAAAATAGGTTTTTCTTAATTAAACTAAGTCTTCGTACATTGTATATGTTTCGTTATTTATCTACTTCAGGCGAGAATAAAAACAGATATGTCCTTGGGTATCTGTCATGGAGAACATTGTTAGGCCTTCACCACAATATTACCCTTTCAATGCAAGTGCCCTATCACAGACGTTGTCTAGTGGATGCTGGGTTTGCAAACATTAAGTGTCTCTATCACAGAACAGATGTTGACAGTCTATCCGGACTAGCGGATGTCGTCAACAAGAGTGCCAAATCAAATACCGCAGTTACATATTTGAACGAGGCGGGACAACACTGCTGGGAATGGTTTGATTGGAAGACATTTGTTTCCCATTACTTTCTTCCAGTAAGAGGCATACGGAAATTCCACCATTTCAGATTTTCTTCATCATCTCCTGGTAGGATTTTTAGAAAAAAAAAATCCAGGGATTTTTTTAATATGCATATGTTGTTTTTAATGGGTTAATATCAATATATAAATATATAGTTATATATATTAAATAATATTTTCACAGGAAAAGTATACGTCAAAGAAACAGTTGACCATGCAGAAACGGAAATTGAGTTGCTGAAGTCCTCTGATACCCCCGAAGATTTAACAGCAGTTGCCGTGATGCCGGAGATAATACCACCCGGAGGGATTTCCCCTGAGCGACAACAGTACCTCTACCGTATAGTCAGACCATTTGTCAGGGATCCTTACAAGGAGATGACATGTCCAAATCCCGAGGAATGAAATGCACCAGAAAATGGACTTTGAATTTTTTGTTGCTATGTTTGAATGAAATCTAACAAAATAACACAGAAAAGTAATGTTGGTATGTACTACTCTTTACTTCAAGAATTTTTATTCGTTACAATCACAAAGCTTTAAGAATTGGTTATAAATTAATGGTTCTTCATTGGTTAATTTAAAACAATGTCATGTATTTAGTCTTTTGTTTTACAAGGAAAATGACGTTATTTTTTGACGTTACGCAACGTTCATGATGCTAAAAGAAGAGACTCATCATTTTGTTTCAGATACGTTTTTTCTAGGTATATTTTTCGAAAAACAAACAAATATTGGTATCAAAATACTCAGCCGGACTTCCTCTTCAAAGAAAGTAAAAAAAGTAAATTTTCAAAATTTTGTCACGAAGGTCCCTTTTCGCTTGACGCAACTCATATTCAAATATTTGTATCTCCGAATAATTGCACCTAATCTTCAATTAATTGTACCTATCTTCAAATTAATTAAAGATACAATTGAATTAAAGATTGGTGCAATTGAATCAAAGATAGGTACAACTGAATTGAAGATGGGTGTAAATAATTATATCTATCTCTAAATAATTATACCTCAGTACAAATGAATTATACTTATCTTTAGTAGAATTACACCTATCTTCCATTGAATTAAAGATAGGTTCAATTTTGGCCAGTGATGTTTCATTGCTGTTGACATCTGCAACTTTCTTTACTCCTGTTTTCATCCAATACGCTAGGGAGGTTGCCTGCTTCCATCTCGATAGCAGGTCTTCTCTCAAGACAAAAGGCTTGCTAACCTGAATCATCTCTGCTGGAATGTCTGTCCCCTTGTGAGGCCAATTCCATTTTCCATGAGCAAGCAAATCTATCTCTTTGAGGGATACATAATTGCACCGTTTGCAGGTGTAGGGCACTTCATCTTTAACTACATGGTTCTTGAGATGTTTGATGGCACACTTCTTAAATTGTTTGAAATCACATAAAGTACATTGGAACACACGCCCTTTTTTCTCAGCTTTGGCCACATTCAGGATGAGCACGGACTGACAAACCTGATGTGTTGGTTTTTGTTAGTTCGCACATTTCTAATCTGAATTTTCTGGATTGTGGTTTTAATATTTTTCATTAATACACAACAAATTGCTCCTTTTCTTAGGATTTAAGCAATAAAATGCTTTCTTTGTTTGTTATTACTGGAATTAACGGAAGCAGCTGTTGCAGAAAAAATACAATGTAATTTTTTTCTGCAATAGCTGCGACCGTTAATTCCAGTAATAACAAACAAAGAAAGACATTTTATTGTTTATATTTATATCTGTTCAAATAATCATTTAAAGTAGAATAAAAAGATTAATTATTGTATTTAATGATGCGAACGTCTTTATACGTTTCATTGATGGAGCAGCCACTGATCAAGAAATATGCACAGGCGACATGCCTAATGTAGTTCATGCAGTGATTAACGCAATGGGTTTTCTTAAGAAATAAGGGAGAAAATATTCAGTGGATATAAATATTTAAAGATAAAGTTAAAATTTGTGAAAGTGTACGATGTGTCAATCAAACGCGTCTAGAAAGTTGAAGTTTTAATAACTTCCAGAAAAATAAGACTTTTATTATATTTCGTATGAAAAGCCATCGCAACACATAAGTCATGCAATTACACATAAAATTTGAAAAAATATTTACATTAAATCTGTGTCTATGTACCTTTAATAGCAGTCACCATCCATGACAAACTGTCACCATAGTATGGTTTCATTTAATTGTGATTAATAATTTTCATTTATCTGCACTCGGTAACTTTAACTTCTCAAATGCAAATCAAATATGTTGGTAGCCAAAGTAAGGCCTTCTCACAAGATATACAATTATTATGTATGAAAGGCCTAGCACCACCTGTTCAAAAGTAATGGTCAAGGTTCAAGATTTTTAAAGTAGGTAACTCATAGATCGAAAGCAGGGGGTCAAAATTGTCGGTTTCTAAAGAAAGGTCTTATCACAAGAATTACATATTTGAAACATGAAAGCCTTAGCTTTAACCGTTTAAAAGAACGGACAGTGTTAAAATCTTTTAAAGGTTGGACAAACTCTTATGTCAATGTCAAAGATTTTGGTATCTTTGGAAAGGTCTTGTCACAAGTATTACATATATAAAGTATGAAAGCCCCAGCCCTTATCGTTAATAGGTTATGACTAAAGTTAACGTTTAACATTTGTATTGTTTTATGGCAATCTTGAAAACGTTTTTAAAGGCCAATTCTAACCTGTGTGGTAAGCAGTGAACTCAAATGATTTCAGGGTGGTCATTTCGCATTTAAGGCGCTAGACCAGTCTTTATGCCCATCATATTACCACCACCATAACTTCCGATGCCCAAAAGTCTATTCATGTGT
>NW_026926217.1:0-27307 GCF_032062105.1 Saccostrea cuccullata | reverse complement strand
AGGCTTTAAGTCTTTCCGATAAATAACTTGTATATAGAATATTTTAATATCTCAACAAAATATTCTCATATTTGAATGACATACAGACACCGGTCTACTTATTAAAAATGCAGACCCGTCACGCGTGACATTTTTTTTTCAATGTACATGGTTGTCTATGTAGGGAGGATTAAGGTCGATCGCAGGTGATTGACAAGCCAACAAAAATGTCCAATCTAGGAAGAACAAAGCTGCAGAATTGTAGTGTTAACTTGTGGTTTCATGTTTTCATCTTTGGATATAAAGAATTAAGTATAAAATCATAACGCTGCCGCTCTGCAGCTAGGAAGAACAGTCCTAATCAGACTTTGCGTGTGTGTGTGACCTTTCTCTAACTTTTCCATTTACCGCAACTGCCACCTTACAGCCAAGGGTTTCTGATACGCTACTTTGCTCATAATTCAACTGTGGAGAGTAGCATATTAGAAACCCATGGCCAGCGAAGATTACAATGGCTGGATTACCAAACCAAACGGTTGGCTGCAGTGTTACCAACTGAAAACAAAATGTATATTTATTGAACACAAAAGTGCGCTGCTTCTCGATTTCAAACAGTCATATTCTCAAAATATTTCTAACTGGGTGTTCAAAATAAATTCCTTTACAATGTCCACTTATCTATTTCCACAACAAACAAAGTCCTGCTGTAAATAGCTCTTCGTGAAATGGAGACCATCCAATTTCGCATTTTTACTGTCATTTTTAAGATGACAACAGACAAATCGCTTCAATTGCAACACGCTTCGTGAAGAAGTCTCGAAGTAATGATTTTAATGTCAGCTTTTCTGCAGCAAAGGTCTATCTCTTTTTTCTCTCAGGCCACTGAGTTACAGAAATGCAGCTACCTTACAGTTACAAAAAAAACCCAACATTTTTTCGGAGGGTGGGGGGGGGAATCAAAACATAAAACAAAAATCTATTTTTCAGAAAATAAAATACACCAGAACTTGCATATGCCATAGGCGCTTGGTTACAGGATGGTGTATTTTGTGTATTATGTGTTTTTCTAGGTGTGCCTGAATACCCTCATTAAAATAAAAATAAAAATTCGCTGAAATTAGAAAATTTTAAAAATGTCATATTTACTGTATATCCTCTTTATATACAGTAAATATGATTTAAACGTGCTAATTTCGGCGAATTTTTATTTTTATTTTAATGAGTATGGCACACCTAAAAACGCATAATACACAAATACACCATCCTGTGACCAAGCGCCTATGGCATATACTACGTGACTGAGAGATTACCGGAAAGTGTGGACTACATTGCACATTTTTTGTGTCCACTGCATCAAAAAACGTATCCACTTAGTTTCCAATTAGCCCTGTAGTGTCCCAGCAGGCACGCAACGTTGTTTCAACGTTGAAAGGAGGTGGAATATAGGTTGCAACGTTGATCAACTATATTTCAACGTTGTTTCAACGTTGAGGTTTCAACGTTGAATCCTCAACCTTTTTTCAACGTTGAAACAACGTTGAGGCTGCAACATATTTTCAACGTTGAATGTTCGTCGATATTTCAACGTTAAAACAACGTTGAGGCTGCAACATATTTTCAACGTTGAATGTTCGTCGATATTTCAACGTTGAAACAACGTTGAAGCTGCAACATATTTTAAACGTTTGAAGCTGCAACATATTTTCAACGTTGAATGTTTGCAACGTTGAAACAACTAAGATTCAACATGTTTTCAACGTTGAGTATTTTCTGATATTTTAAGGTTTGAAATGCAAAGTTGACTGTTTGTTGATTTCAACGTTGAAACAACGTGGACGATGCAACATATTTTCAACTTTAGGAAAGTTAGGAAAATTAAACGTTGAAACAATGGGTAATGAATATTGAGCACTTTAGTTTTTAAGGTCAAAATATAAAGGTGTTTTTAACTCTTAATCCATGCGATTTTTCGCAATATACACACCACACAGCTGTATGCATTGTTAGAAAATATCATATAATTATACATAATAAATGTAACGCATGCATTATGAATTGATTTACTCAAAAGAGTTGTGCCAACAGCTAGAACCATTATAAAATGTTAGATACGAGTTTACATGAAGTATGGCATCTACATTTAACACTTCATTATAATTATGTTTCATAAAGTTTTTGTTTTAATGAATTGTGTATGCAGTTTTTCTTTTTTACATACATGTATTTATAAAATATGTTAAATATAAGCTTTTTGAAATAAATAATGACATCTTTATCCAACATCTCACTGTAATTCCATGTTACTATAGAATTAATAAAAATAATTATTTATTCCGAATTAATGTTCTTAAATTAGACTCATATAGCCTAGATCCGTGCCGTATACTATTGCGCAGATTGTTATACAGAGCCAATCTATCAATTTATTAGATTGTGCTTTTGTTGTGTGTATTAATTCTATAATCTTTCTTTTCACAAAATATAAAAAAAAATCAAATAAACACATAACAATTTTCACACTGTCAATATTAACCCCAGTCAAGTAGCATTACTTAAGATCCACTCCCAAAAACCTTACAGATATTAGATAAGGAGTGCCTCTCGCTTAGTTGGCCAGTTTCAGTGTCAGGATAACCTGGTTATGCAATTTTCTTGCTGGGCAGGGTATAGCTGTTTGCAGCTTATCTAGGTCAAAATTTGAATTCAACTGATGGACAAGAAGTGCGCGTCTCTTTGCTGTTCATATTTAATGTGTTTTCAAGCTATACCATAAATCTGGAAATTTTTACGTCGATTTTAAAGAGTCAAAATGCTGATTAATTTTTATCAAAATTTTGCTCATGACCACTGTTTTGTTTACCTTTTCATGAATTTATTTTTACATGCGAATGCAATTAAGAAATTAAGTTTTTTTACGGTATTTGGAATATCAACTCATTTAATTCTTGTTGGATTATAAAAGTACTTTATATTTAATTATTTGAAATCTGCGTGAAATGCACAACCTTGGTTCTTGTATTAATGTGTTTTGTTGATATTCATTTGGTTATGAAATATAAGCTATAAGTATACTAATATATTATACAATTTAATTAATTGTAGTTCGTCGTAAGGTTAAATCAACCAGTGTGGCGGGGATTGTATAGTCAGCCTTGATTGCATCAGATTCTTCGCCCGTGAAAATTATACAAAGGAATGCAACATTTTGTAAGTACACTATGTATATGTATGTCTATAACATTTTTCTTTAGTAATAATTATTTATAAGCATACTCATACGAATTTTAACATGAAGTCATCTATAATTCTTTTAATCATTTTAATCATGTTGATTAAATCCAAGTACCGGAATATATTCCTTCGTCTGATTTTTTAAATCATTCATGTATATTTATTTTTATCGTTTGAAATAACGTGTTACGTATATTTAATCGAACAAATGGCTGTAACATTTTTATTTCTTTTATTTATAGGCTTTTGCTTTAGAGGGTGGATTCTCCTGTTCATTTCTTTCATTCGTGGGACTTAACTATATGGGTGATTAAAATCAATGGATCCGCCACTTTGTGGAACTTCGTAGTGTAAGACAGACGCGTACTTTGAAGAACCTGGATGTGATTACTGTGACCCTCTTTTCACTAGGAATATAAATTTCGTCAAGCAGTGATTTTTGAGATTCAGTGATTGAATCCGAATTTGTGTTTGTATAAAGAAATACATGTAAAATAAATTCTCTCACAATCATAATACTGGATTACAACTTATATAAATATTTCGCAACTTGAATAAATTTTTTTATTAGGATTTGAAATGTATTTGTTTAAAAAGCAAAATGTAATATGAATTCAACGTGATTTCAACCAAATATCAGCGTTTGTACAACCGAAAAATTTCAACCAAATCTCAAACTAATTACAACCCATGTTCACTTTTGTTCAATGTTGATATTTGACGTTGAAACAACGGTGAAGCTTCAACGTTGCATAAACTTTCATTTGCAACCAAAAATCAACCATAAATCAACCAAAAATTCAACCCATTTCCAACGTTTATTCAACGTTGAAAATTGACGTTGAAACAACGTTACATCTCAACGTTGACTCAACTTTCATATGCAACCAAAATTCAACGTTGAAGTGCAACGTTGATTCAACGTTGAATCAACGTTGAAATGCCTGCTGGGGTAGGTAATTAATGAATCATTCGAATGTGAGTACACGAAAAACACAGTGTAAACAACCTTTTACATGTAATGTTTCGATATTCAGCACTTTTGGGGTATAATGCAATCCAATCGCTTCTTATAAATTTTATTTCTAGAAAGTGATTTTTATTGCCAGTAGTAGCTGGTGTCCGGAACCAAGATTTTCTCGATTCGCCAGCATAAAATAAACAAGAGGCCCACGGGCCTTATAGGTCACCTGAGTATCTTGTAACAACTTTCCAACAATTGAATTTGGCTTGTGTTTTAAACCAGAGGCCATGAAATTCACAATTTTAAAAGAGGCACCATTGCTTTTCATAATTATAAACTTGGCATGCTTACGCTATTTACTTAATATCCAGAGGTAGATCAGAACCAGAGGTAGATCAGAGTAACAAAGAGAAAATGCATTTCCACTTTAAGTGAATTTCAAGGCCCCTGGGTCAGGGCTTCTTGTGTTAGGGCGGGTCCACAGTTGAGCTCCCCATCCCACAGGAACCACTGACCCTGGGGCCACATCTTTCAAAATTTTGGAAATTTTTAAAAATTTTATTTCATCATGCTGTTGATTAATACCAAAGTGCAGACTTCAAAGCATTAAATTATTTCAGACTGTGTTACCCCCCCCCCCAAGTACCTCTGTCCAAGGGGACAGGAAATTAACAATATTTGGAAGAAGCAGTTTTTTTTTTTCATAAATATATACTAAGATCATTGGAACTATACCCAATAACAAAGGAAAAGATGTTCAAAGAATTCAAGCATTTTCACTATATAAACATTAGAGCCCCCCCCCCCCCCCCTTCACATAAGAATCTCTAACCCAGGGACCCTGAAATTCAAAAATCTCAAAGAAACATCCTTCCTCCTCATAACTATGTACATAGCTCATTGGTTAAATACTCAGGTGCAGAAAAGATGAGTTTAAAGAATTTATGCATTTTCACTATATATTCAATAAAGCCCCACCCTAACACCAGAACCCCCAACCCAGGGGCCATGAAATTCACAATTTTGGAAGAGGTAGCCTTATTCAATATAACAATGTACTTGGTTAGTTTATTTAATGCCCAAGAACAGAGAAGAAGAATTTCAAAGAATTTTTGCATTTTCACTATATAATCTATATAGCCCCCCCCCCCCCTAGTCTAGAACCCCAGACCCTGGGGCTATGAATTTCACAATTTTGGAAGAGGCAGCCTTATTCAACATAGCCATGCACTTGGTTAGTTTATTTAATTCCCATGAACAGAGAAGAAGAATTTAAAAGAATTTTTGCATTTTCACTATATAATCTATATAGCCCCGCCCTAGTCTAGAACCCCTGACCCTGGGGCTATGAATTTCACAATTTTGGAAGAGGCAGCCTTTTTCAACATGGCCATGCACTTGGTTAGTTTATTTAATGCCCACAAACAGAAAAGAAGAATTTCAAAGAATTTATGCATTTTCACTATAATCTATATAGCCCCGCCCTAGCACTAGAACCCCTGACCCTGGGGCCATGAAATTCACAATTTTGGAAAAAGCCATCATTTTCAACTTACCTATGCACTTGGTTAGTTTATTTAATGCCCACAAACAGAGAAGAAGAATTTCAAAAAAATAATGCATTTTCACTATATAACCTGTTCAGCCCCGCCCTAGCAGTAGAACCCCTGACCCTGGGGCCATGAATTTCACAAGTTTGGCAGAGGACCCAATGCTGATTACAATCATACCAACAGTTTAACTGCTTGATGTCCAGGAGTAAAGAAGAAGACTTTTAAAGATTGCACTAATTTTAGTGGTTTTTGCCCCACCCCCCAGGCCCCAGGGACTATGAAATTCACAATTTTTGTTCTCCTTTACCCATAGATGCTTTATTCCAAATTTGGTTGAAATTGGTTCAGTGGTTTCAGAGAAGAAGCTAAAAATGTTCAAATGTTATAACGCACGACGCAACGAACGACGACGGACGAAAACAGATAGCAATAGGTCACCTGAGTTTACTCAGGTGACCTAAAAAGCTGCGCAAAGTCATGCGCACTCGAAATAGACTAAGTCTCGTTAAATCAAAAACGTTTGCATTATTATTTGTGTAAAAAAAAATGCCATAAATTCACTAATCCAAATCTAGGGTTTTTTCTTCAAAAGTCAGGGTCAAAGTAGTTTAATTTCTTTTTTCAGGTCTGAACGATTTCCAAATATGGAAGTCAATAACGATAAATGAAAGTTGCTATAAATAAACGATGTACAAGTATTTATTCTTCTGTCCAATCAGACAGCACATTCCAAACATATTTCAAAAGAAACTAGCGGTACTGTGAGAAATGAGCTCACGAAATGATACCCCCGCTTTCCATATGGTTATAATGGCAAGAGTCAATGTTTTGCTGTGGCCGGGAATCCCAAAATATGTGTCGGATCAAAAATTAAAATAGATGGTCACAATATCAATATTTAGTCCGTCTAGCTGTCTGTACCTCCGTCCGTCTGTTACGCTTTGGGGTACCCATCTCTTATCCGCACCGCCTCTTATACTACTGAGTGAAATTTAATGAAACTTTCACAGAAACTTTATTATATATTGCCATTGTGCACCTTCTATTTTACTTTTTGATCCGACACATATTTTTGGTTTCCCGGACACAGCAAAACATGGACTTTGTTATTATAACCACATGGGAGGCGGGGTATCATTTAGTGAGCTCATTGCTCACAGTACCTCTAGTTGGTTTCTGGCAAAATAAATTTTCTGTCTGTTACGCTTTGGGGTACCCATCTCTTATCCTCAACTCCTCTAATACTACTGAGTGAAATTTAATGAAACTTTCACAGAATCTTTATTACATATTGCCAATGTGCACATCCTATTTTACTTTTTGATTCGACACATATTTTGGGTTTCACGGCCACAGCAAAACATGGACTTTGCCATTATAACCATATCGGAGTGAGCTCATTGCTTATAGTACCTCTAGTTTTCCTAGAGAATATGGATGATTTGCATCAATTACACATTAATAGGCTTCATCGCTGTGGAAACTGGATGTGATTTCTTAGCATATTCCTCAACAAATAACAGACAATTACATATCGATGTATAACTGGACGAACTCAACCTATAATCATATTCCATTAGGGTAATCAACAAACTGAAGATTTTCCTCTTCTTATATATTCCATAAAACGATATATTTATGGCTCCTTGTTATGATATGTAAATATAAAATTTGTGACATTTTTTTGTCAATCGCAGTGGGCCTTCGGATTAGTGGGCCGTCGGACTTGTGAACCTTCGGACTAGTTGGTTGTTGGACTAGTGAATCTTTGCACTAGTGGGTAGACCCCTTCTCGGCACTCAGAACCTTTGAGCAATGAGGATCTTTTTCATGTCGGCACCTGCTGCCACACGGGGTTTATACATATGCAAGTATGATATCATCCAAAGGATCGTTCCTCATGCCTGCAGTGGGATTTGAATGTGCAGTAAAAGGATCAACTCCTTACTTCCAGACCCTACAGCAAACGCTTTAACAACTGCCCTGCAAAGAGAATACAAAATCTTGTGTACAAGTAACCAGTTGACAAATTTCAATGCCCCATTTCATGACCATGTGTGTACATGTATCTTATTATTAACCAATTTAAGTTACCTTGCTGTCAGATTAAATCCCCTTTCTCCCAATGTATCTGTATACACATATTCTGTTATTTCGCCACTTCCTACCCAGAGTAGGTGAGTTTTGTCATCATAACTCAGGGACACTGGTCTGGCTATACCTTGTTCTTGTGTCAATATCAGTGACAAAAAGTGGCCATCTTTGTCAATCATATGCACTGAGCTGGTGTTATCATCACACACCAGAATGTGTGACATCACGTCTGTACAGATACCTAGAGGTGCCAGTCCTACAAATCCTACAGGAGGACCTGTGTAGGAGAACCGATGTCTTCCTCCAGGCTCTGTCACCACTACACGGTCATCATCAGACACAATAACATCTCTATTACGGTTCTCTGTGATGAACATAGGTCTACGATACAGTCTCTGCCCTCTGTTATTATTTTGTACTGTCTGGGTAAGCTGTCCTCTGTCGTTGTAACGTGTTACATTGGCCATTTCTATAGGATCATCTCTATACATCACGACCAGCAAATCTCCATTGGAAGGGAACAGAAAACACAACGTGCTTCCCATATTTCTGTTTTTTCTATCAGTGTAGACTGTATTTTGTTATCTTTTGATAATGTGTTTATGTTACCATACCAGTCTATAAATATAAGTTCACCAGTCAATTTCACGGTATGTACGCACAATAGCTCTGAAACATTAAAACTTGTCAAATGATACAGTACATCACCTTCTGTGTTTATTAACATGATATTGTCCATATTACTGACCCAGACCTTGTCTGATGTCACATGGGATATGTGTGTTACGCGTTCAACACCTTTCACTGTGACAGATCTACGTAACATGGAGCTAGACAACAGGTACAGCAGATCTTCATTTTTCGGAATTTTTCTTGCAGACTCTATAATTTGAGTTTCACTTAGTAACCTAATCACATCTTCCAAGTTGATTTCTTCAGCCACGGAGAGCAAGGAGTGTTGTGTAAGATTTGGGGTACCCTTTATCTTAATGGCATGTGCACGTGTTTTCTTCAGAAATGAGAGGAATTTTACTGGTGTTTTTGCCAATCCTTCAAATCTGTGATCACAGTTCTCTATGCTGGCAAGGTGTCTTTTCATTATATTATGCTGTTGATTTAATCTATGTATCATCAAAGATTTCTGTTTGATTTTAACACCACATATCACAGCATCTATAAGGTTCTTTAGTCTCTGGGCTTTCATTGACATTTCTACCTGACTGTTGGAGATTTCCACAGAACAATTTTTTCTAGCGAATTTGATTCCATTCAGAAGAAAACACATTTTATAGATATTATAACTTCTAATGTTATGAATGATTTCTCTGTGTTGTTGACGGTTAGTATTATATGACTGTCTGATGTCCAGTACTCTGTGTTTTCTGTGTTCTTCACATTGAACACAGACAGGTAGTTCACATGATGAACAGTACATTTCATACATTCTATCTGGATGTCTCACACAGGTCTCTTGTTTGGGGATATTTTCATACCTCTCTTGGTAAATCACAAGGTCGTGATCTATGGTATTTAAATTGATAGCATGTTCCTCTTTACACTGTAGACACAGGTCATGTTTACACGTGTTACAGTAGAATTCTGTGTCTCCCTGACATTGAAAACACTGTAAACTTTCCCAATTTAGGGGGATCCTCCCGATTTTACCCTTTCATCCCGCCTTCCTGATCGGGAAAGAAAAATTGCCCTAATTTCCCGATTTGAAAAAAAATCACTTTAAAATTTCAGATTTTAAAAGTTTCCCTACCGCTGAATTTTGACAATCGGGATAACAATGTCAGACTTGTATATTCAACGCACACAGATAAGTTTCACTGTTTATTTAACCAGGTGTTCATTACTAATTAGCCACAGGAAATCACTTCACGCATGAACGCACGCAGTTGTCCAGGTACGAGTAGCTTATAGCTTGGGGCAATTAGGGTATTATCTTGTCAGTTTTAAGGGGTATGCAAGGTGAAACACATAGATTAACGTGATAACTGTTAGTCATTTTATTAAAAACATAAATTAAAGACAATAAAATACTAATTAAACCATAAAATCGGAATCCAAAGAGATCGTTTTTTGAAAATGAAAGTAGAAAACTACAAAGCATAGCTGATGATTTTATCTACCTATAATAAAAAATATCTCTAAGTTGCCAATTAAAATATTATGAATCAAAAACCGATATACAGATTTACGTATCTTAGTGTAGTCTGCTTGTGTGCCAAGTTATACTGAAATCAGACCAAAACTGTAGGAGGAGTAGCGTTTTGAAAGAATTTCACAGAAATTTCTATTTTTAGTAACCACGGCAACACCGTTCATCGAAATCAAAAACCGATACACAGAATTATGTATCTTAGTGTAGTCTACTTGTGTGCCAAGTTATATTGAAATTAGACCAAAACTGTAGGAGGAGTAGCATTTTGAAAAATTGTTTACAGACAGACGGACAGACAGACGGACAGACGGACGGACGCCGGACGCATTACTATCGCATAAGCTCTTCTGGTCTCTGACCAGTAGAGCTAAAAATTAAGATGAAACAATCAAGTGTATTTCAATTAGAATTTCTTTTCCCTCCCCTCTCCCAAAAGCAATGTGCTTGACTAAAGGAAATACCCACAAGGCACCATCAAGCCTGACTGTAAAAAAAAATAATTTTCTTTCAGATAGGTGGTATAAATTTCTGTAAATTTAATATCTAATTAGAATTTCTTATGTATATAAAAAATCTCAAAAATGTTTCCAGAAACAGGACTTTACAGTATCAAAACCTTATATTTTTTAGCCTTTGAAAAAATGATTTAAAAGTTGTAAAATTTTCAATTTTTCACTAAATTATGTGTTCTGGAAGAAAAAAATGTTGTTTACATATGTATCTAAATACCCCTTCTTAAGTGAAAGAGGCACCTATTTTAGCAGAAATATTTCAATTTTGGAAAGAAAAACATTTTTTGTGTTAAATTAATTTTTAAGTTGTATTGATAAGTAATATCAATATTATAAATTTAAAAAAAGATCATTTCATAATCATTTAATTTCACGACAAAATGTCGCGAATTTAAAAGCTTTGAAAATTGTCGTCACACGCTAAATCCCCCATGGGGATTTTCAAAAGATGGCATGTATGTTCTTATATATTGGAATAATTTTTAAAATGAGTTAAAGCACACTAGACAGAACTTTTGATTACCCTTTTCTGTAGATACTGTTGTTTCTGGATCAGCTGTTTCTGGTACTGTCTCTGATAGTTCAGAAAACGGTTGGCATCCATTGCCACTTCATCAACACAGCCCATTAACTGTCGCAAGTTCTTTTCAAGCATTGAGCTAAAATAAATAAAAGACAGCTTTTGTACATATTTATATTTTACACCACACAAATTAGTCATTCAAACTTTGGCTACTATACTGTATAAAATTGTGACTGAGCTCTAAGATTATGTTGGTTATAACTTTATAAGACTAATGTAACAGGTAAGGGGAAAAAATATGGCTAGATTAAGAATTTAAATTTCATCCAGGACCCTTTCTTTGCTACACAGTTGCTCTATCTAACCTGATATCCAAGGTCCATATGCATGTGTACTCTTAACTACTACACTGGTATTTGGGATCAATTGAAATTTAAACAACTTTGGCAGACAAACCTTGTGGCTAAATCCAAGAAGTTACATGTTTCTTCCTCTCTGGACTTTGGACATTCATCAATTTCACACAACAGGGCATTGACTAAATGTGAGTTTTTAACTTGGACAGGAATCTCCTCAAACATGGACTCGAAGCTTATGTTAGCTGCTTGTATGGCCTCTGGAGTGAAGTCTCCTTCTCCGTAGAAATCCATCATTTCTGGTTTCAGGCGATATGCCTTCAAGGCAAGAAATCCTTGTGTTGTACGTAATGGGTCTGTGCAAAAAAGGGAAAAATTGTTGAACATGTACTGATACTGTATCAAAATAAAGAATAAGTGAGGATATCCTTTCGACCATCTTCCCAAGTCAAGAGTTTCTGATCCGCTCCGCTCCACATAAACCCTTGACCGAATAGGCTAAGTTTGACGGGGTTTACTGTCACGCCATCTAGTGAGATTACACATTTTGAACTCTACTGACCTTTGCTATCAGCCAATCAGAGTAAACGAATTCAACAGAGAATTCAAGATAATATTGGTAGTTGGTAATAAAATCAATATAACTCAACTAAAAAGCTGAAACAGACCTTTAACTGGGGTATTTAATGATAAAGACGTTATTCTTGGGACTAAAACTGGCGTGTTTTTCTATTTACGATTTAGTTTCAGTTTAAATAAAAAAAAGATTTTGATTGGTTCATGCAAACTTGCATGAGGCCAATCAGAGAACTCATTTCTAACCCCGTCAAACTTAGCCTATTCGGTCAAGGGTTTATGTGGAGCGGATCAGAAACTCTTGACTTGGGAAGATGCCTTTCGACTAAACTTCAAGTGTTTGATCAGCTCCTTTGTGCTGAATACAGAACTTCACTAAAAATGAATACATGAACATTTTATGATTAATTGACCAAAATCGATCCTGAAAATAACATAAAAATATTGAAGAAAAAATAAATTTAAAGAGACAAAAATGCCATATAATATCCATTTAAATCAGTGTACACAACATATAATATTTAGATAAAAATCAATGCAATGTTGATCAATTTGACAGAACCCTGTCTCACCATAGATGAGAACCACAGACTCTTCTATAGAGTGTTGATAGTTAAACTGGGAGTCCAGGAAAGCTCTGCTGATGAAGGAGCCAAACAAGGTGCTCTGGTACCAACCAACATGGAGATGGTCAATGTTTACGTGTCGCAAGTTCCTCATCATCTCCATCTGATACTGAACTGCAAGGAAAATAAAGATGTATATAATTATAGTATACAATCAATTACCCCTATGAGATTGACATGGCGGAATAAAGATCCAAGACTTAGACCATAAGATCACCCGACTGACCCAAGCCACTACCTTGCCTTGGACAGATCAGGTCAACTTTGTTCTACTGTGATTTGTTATAGAAAAGAGTCGTAATACAAGTTCAAAGTATTTGAAAGATTTTTTATGGCCTTGACTGGAACTCCTCGGCATTGGAGGATACAAATTCCACACATCTGACAAAAACACCATTGCTAGTGACTATGTAATGGTTAAGACTCAACTTAGTTATTCAACAAAATACAAGTTCATTACAAGCAATGTTACGTATTATAAAATTTTGATAATGGTACCTTCATCGAAGTCCTCCTCTTCATTGTGTCTGGGGAAGGGGAAACAGTTCGTGATTTCTAGTCGGTTGTCTACCACCAGTCCTAGCAGGACCCCCTGTACCAGGTCTGTACCACCAGCTCCCTCCTCCTGACAGTGTTTTATGATTTTTAACACAACCTAGAAGGTTAGAATTTAAAAGCATACAGCTTAAATAACAAACAAATATAACACGTACTGCTGAATAACCACTCTAGACTAAAATACAAGTACACAAAATATTATAATGAGTGTAAAATTAATTTGCGAGGAAATTCGAAATACATTTATAAACAGGAAATTCGAGATAGAAATGTGAAGAGATAAAGTGATGGTTACAGAAACATAACTAAAATAAAAGGGATGTCAGCTTTTAATTGTGTTCTAGACGCAAAATATTACATACCAGTCCATCAATTTGAACATATTGAACCGGAGCACTTCCATGCTTTCTTGCCGACGCCATGGCGGAAGTAAAGACTTGTCAATTACACGCTTGCTGAAAGGTAAATTTTCGTCTCAAAAAGCGTTTCTTTGATATGGATTAAAATGTTTATTTCTATGGAAGAACCATCATGATGATGATCTGAAAAGATGTTTTCTGTCAACCTGTGAACAGGTGAAGAGGGTGTGAAAGTACAAACATGAAAAAAAAAAGTTTTGTTTAAAATAAAAACAACAATTTTCATAATTTCTTAGATATGGGATGACTTTTATTACATGTTTATTATAAAATTCATAGGATATTGATAAGTAGATGTCCAGAAAAGCTAAATCAAGCTAATATGTAGCTGTTTTAGTGTTTAAAATTACATCAATAATTTAAAGAGTATGTTCTGCAGGATCTGTTTTTAAAAATGCTGTACTGTATATCCTCTCATTCTCGTTTTACTAGGCTTACCTTTAGAAAAAAAAATCAACTGGTATAGTAATTTCTCTCTCCTGACCTTTTATGTTCCTTGTATCAATTGGCATGGGCAAAAATTTGTAGGATCTGTTCTCGATTGGACCACAGCCTGACAGGACACATGAATAACTTCCTCCTTATGAAATTTTATTTACAGATAGGACGACATGGGTATCAAGCGTCAGAAACAAGTGCGGAAGTCTTTAGCGTTCTACAAGAAGAACTTCGGATATTCTCCCCCATATCATGTTATAGTGGACGGCACATTTTGTAGGGCTGCACTGAAGCAGAAAATCAACATTAGAGAACAGCTGCCAAAGTACTTAGAGGCCGAGGTCAATATCTGTACCACACAGTGTATACTTGAGGAATGTGAAGCATTTGGTAATCCTTGACTTATTAATTTATATAATACTTTTCAATGTGAATTAACGAAGATGGCAGTATATGTTTCAAGTTTTACTTTTTAATTTACCTTAGCACATAGGATTTGATTTGCTTTTGTTGTTTGGTATCTATTCCATATTAAAGTGCACATTATCACCATCTCTTGGTAATTTATCTATTCTCATTGGAAAAAAAACTGCTCTTAAGGGGAAGTAACTGTTACAAACTATGAACTAGCTAATATAATGCTCTTTGTTCTACAGGCTCTGTTTTGTATGGACCCTTGAAGATACTCCAGCAGTATCAGAAAGCACCATGCGGTCACTCCAAGAGCATCAAAGGTGCTGATAAATGTATCCAACACACAACCAAGAAGACAGTTAAATACATTGTGGGCACTCAGGTAATGCTGCATTGTTTGAAGTTAACATGTGCATTAAATGAGCTTTTAGTTTTTTCTATTATATGAATGGTGTGTCTCTCTGTTTTGAAGTGGGAATTTATCAATCAAAATATATCAATAAAAGATGCAGATTATTTTTCCCGACATTTAGTATTAAACAAGTCCTGCAAGAAAATTTTGAAAAGCTTCAACTTTGATTTCATTTGAACCGTAATGTGATGCATGGTGATGCAGATGTAGGTATAAGTTTTTATACCCCCGCTCAGAAGGAGAGGGGGGTATACTGTTTTACCCTTGTGTGTCTGTCTGTCTGTCTAGCTGTCTGTGTGTCCGTCTGAAACAAATTTTCATCACAGTTTTCTCAGCAACTACTCATTGTAGAAGCTTGAAATTTTAACACAATCTTCTCTGAGGCATGCCATATGGTGGGATACATTTTTGCTCAAATCCGATGTCAACTTCCTGTTTGTCTGTGCATCTGTTGTTTCATACTTAACAAATTTTTGTCACAGTTTTCTCAGCAACTACTCATCGCAGATGCTTGAAATTTTAACACAATCTTCTCTGAAGCATGCCATATGGTGGGATACATTTTTTTTTAAATCCGATGTCAACTTCCTGTTTGTCTGTGCGTTTGTCCATTTCATACATAACAAATTTTCGTCGCAGTTTTCTCAGCAACTACTCATCGTAGATGCTTGAAATTTTAACACAATCTTCTCTGAAGCATGCCATACATTGGGATACATTTTTGTTCAAATCTGATATCAACTTCCTGTTTGTCTGTGCATCTGTCCTTTCATACATAACAAATTTTCGTCGCAGTTTTCTCAGCAACTACTCAAAGCAGATGCTTGAAATTTTAACACAATCTTCTCTGAGGCATGCCATACATTGAGATAAATTTTTGTTCAAATCTGATGTCAACTTCCTGTTTGTCTGTGCATCTGTCTGTTTCATACATAAAAACTTTCGTCACAGTTTTCTCAGCAACTACTCATCACAGATGCAGAGAATTTTTTTTTGTTTTATTAAAAATTATTTTTTAAAAACTACTGTTTAAATAAATTTGTATAATTATACTTTGAAGTTGCAATTTTCTTTATATAAGAAAATGCCAATGTTTTCATTTGAAAATTAATCAAATTTATAATTAATTAAAACATATATCACTTGATATAACTAGCACTAAAAACGTTATGTTAAAATAATTTTTTTTAATAATATTCAAAAGGGAAGTTTTATGCTTTTATTCATTCAGTACTTCTCAATATTCTCAGTTGGATCCGCCCGCGTTAGTGGTATAGTTATAAAAGTAATTAATTTTTAAAAAATCATCAAAGTAAAAGGATAAAAGTAAATTGTGTTTTCTAGGCTTAAACCTATGAGACGATGCATTTTCACAAATATTTTATGCTTAAATGTGAAGTGATATAAGTTACCGTAACTAGTCACTACTATTCCTGGATGTGTCTGTGATACTTATTTGACCAAGAACAAGAAGGGAAGTTCATTTATAATAAACACCAATTATTAAATAAAGGGTCCTTTTTTATAATGTGTTACAGAATACTGTTTTTATGACAGTTTCAAATTCGAAAATGTTTTGAATAGTTAACACGAAAATTGATGCGGTTTTATCAGTTGAGATGTTTACGTTTCATGTTGGTAATTTTTGGTCGCGCACAATAAATGGTCAATAATATTTACACTGAAGAGGTAAGGATTTGATCATTTCATAACAGATTTCAAATCCACTGTGGAACATGGAGACTGATCTGGTAGTTATAATGAATAAAGATTGAGTAGACTGTGGCTCAAAAGGGATCACAGCATCACTGATCCCAATATATTTTGGAGACAATTTTTTGCAGCTCTAGCTCTACCTGAACAGTTACGTCGTCATTTTATGTCCAAGCGTTCTTGAAGAGTCAAAGGCAAAAAAAAAACAAGATGAGTTTGCGCCAAGAAGCCCCCTGAAATGGATAATTTATTATGTCATCTAAATTAAAAAATGCACATCAAATTTCAAAGGTCAAGGTCAAGAAATACTTAGGAGACCCAAAGGAAGGTATTGTTACCAAAGAATACAAGGGTTGGAAATATAATAGCCCTAGTTTTAACTGTACATGGTGACGGTTAAACTCTTTAAAAAGTTGGTCAAACTTTAAAGTAAAGGTCAACAGGTCAAAAAATTTTTATACCAACTGAAAGGTTTTGTCACAATGAATACACATATGAAGTTTGAAAGCCCTAGCTCCAAATTGTCAAAAGTTATGGCCAATGTTAAAATGTGGTATTTTTTTGAAAAATTAGGTCAAACTCAAAGGTCAATAGGTCAAACTTGGTGGTACCCAAAGAAAGGTCTTGTCACAAGGAATTTAATACACCTGTGAAATATGAAAGCTGTAGCCCCACCCACTCAAAAATTATGGGTAAAGTTAAAGTTTTTGTGGACAAACAAGACAGACAGACAGACAGGGCAAAAATGATATACCCAACGTTTAGTCTTGTAACGTTGAATTACTTTTTTTGAGCAGCATTTCAAACATTTTCAACTTTTCATTTCACACACAAGTATATACCGGTATTTTTTTTAATTTCCGGATTTTTAAAATATATTTCTATTACTTTTTCTCCAATTAAATGGAACCCAGGTACATATCGATGGATGTGGAATTTTTTATGAACGAAATTAGGTGAAAGTTTTTCATGATATAGAGTGTAAAATATAATTTCAATACCGTATTATCATGCATAGCCATATGCTTTTCACGTCCAAAAGTAATGAATAATTTTTAATGTAAGCTATGTGTACTCTGACATTCTATATAAATCAGCAGGCACTTAGCAATGGGGAAGGGGGGGGGGGTCTGATCCCCCATTCGTTACTATAGTAAAGTGATATAGAGGAAATGTAGTGTTGTATGCAAAAAAATTCGAACTGGAAGAAGTTTGCATTGGAAAAAAGGTTTGCCTCTACCCCCACTCCCACCCCAACGATATAGGATTTCCCGACGAGTTTTTTTTTTTATTTATTTATTTATTTATTTTTGCTTGTAAACTTTTTTTGGTTTGTTTTTTTTTTTCTTTCTGGCTTCCCCCCCCCCCCCCCCCCATCTTCAAAAACGATCCTACGTCACTGATCAATGAATGGACCAAATTAATGTCCGAGATATAGTCTTACCGAGTTTTTCCCAGCGATTACCCTCTTTGCTGTTCTTCACTAAACAGTATTTTTCTTTTGAATAGCGGGGGGTCAACCTTTTTGCCCAGCCGGGGTCTATTGATTTTAGGTGGGGCAAGGGGGATTTTTAACCGGGGAAAGTGACTTGTCAAAAATAAAATCAAATTTAAAGCCATAGATTTAAAACTAGATATGGCCCTGGGTTTGTATGATCTACTCAGTATTTGCCTTCCTCTTTTTCTAAATATTTATAAATCAGTATTAGTTTAGGGTAGGGCAATCAAAAGTTTAGGTAGGGCAAGTGAATTTTAACCATGTACTTGCAAGGCGTCGGAGGGGGGGGGGGGAGGGGGGCTAGTGACTAGCCCCCCCCCCCCCCCTTTTTAAATGCAAAATTAGACAATGTTAAGCATTGGAAATTTGGGTTTACCTTTTTCTGTTGGTTTACCCCCCCCCTTTTCAATTTGCTTGACCCCATGACTTGCATTTGGACAAGTGTTTTAAAAAATCTTTTTGTCAGGCCTTTGTGAAACATATTGTGATCGCGGATACAAGGAATATTTAAAATGCCACATTTTTGCTGTTCAAAAGAAATCATCTCCTCTTCCCCTTATTTTAAGACATAATTTGAAATAATTTACAATAAAAGAAAGGGACATTTAGTAGGCACCTACATGTATAATATCGATCTAGAAGGTCTTGTCTGGGGAAAAAATTGCAACTGACATGTAAAATAAAAAATACATGTATATAATTAAAAAAAAAACATGTGCAATGCTACATATTTGTTGTGCCCCTAGTATACAAAAAGTGCAATGTCCATCTTTTTTCATTGTCAAAGAATTCCTACGCCAACCCCCTCCCTAGAATTAAAATTATTTTTTTTAATTATTATTACATGTATTTGAATTCATGCTGTAGTAGTGCTAATGATGGTCATGAAAATCAGAAGCCAATCCAATATCAAAGTTTCTAAAATTGAAAATCGAATAAAGTTTTTAAAATCACTACACATCCGCATAGCGAAAAAAAAAATTAATAACTATTCTTCAAGGTTTTTCACTTTTTTTCCCCTTTTTTAGAAAGTGGATGAAGATGGGTACGAATATGTCTCCCAAAGAAAGAATACAATTTTATAGAGATAAAAAACTCCAGAAACTGTCAACAAAAGCTAACATCCTCCCAGAAACAAAACTTCCAATGAGACTAAATATAAACAAACTGCAGAGGCAATAAGAAAACGTCTTTATAGGGCAAGACGAGTCGAATTAAGAGAAAAGGAAGCTGAAAGAAAGAGAAAATATAGAAAATCGTTAAAGGATAAAAGTGTTCGTGTCTCTGCAACCCAAGAAAACGTTTCTAATGTGTGGAAATCTGTGTTTAACAACAGGACAAGCAAGCACAGGGCGTTAAAAAAATTGAAAGATGCTTTACCCCATCCCCAAAAAAAGGAGGTCAGCTACTCTTGCGGCATATTTGAAAAATACGAAATCACCTACAACAGAAATTCTAAAAAACGCTGATGTGATATCATCACCCGAAGAACAAAATGAAAAATCAACAGAAAAAGCTGTACTGAGAGATTTAAAAGCAACAATTGATAGTTGCAAGATGAAAAGATCAAAAGATTCTGTCGCATGAATGTACTCATTGCGTCTGTCAGTGGGGAACAAGTGACCCAGAGCAGATGCCGAAAAAATCTTGCCAAAACTCTTGGATTACCCATTCGACACATAAGTAAAGGGAACAGAATTCGAACAACTGTGTTGAAATCGGAAAAATCCTGTTGGACCTATACATCTAGAAAAACACGATCGAGCACTTCCAAATGAAACAAAACGACTTGCGTACGACTTTTGGCTACGTCCAGGTGTGTCCCGACCAACAGGAAATAAGTCCGATATCAAACGAGAAAGATTAGGACCAAAAACCTACACAAGTCATCCAGTGCATGTCCTTGAAAAAACTCAAACTGAAGTTTACCTTGATTTCATTTCCGAAAATCCGGAAATTAAAATGTCTCAAAGGTCATTTGAAAAATGCAAGCCATTTTTCGTCAGACAGGCCCGGTCAAAGGACAGGCATACCTGTTGTTGTAGATATCATATAGAAATAAAGAGTGCCTTTAAATCCTGCATGAACTTTCGAAAAAAGATTTTAAATTCAAACGGGAGTTCCAGTGGAAACGATGTCCCATTATTCGAGTCTATAAGCGATTTAGTAGATGCCACACTGTGCTCTAACCAAGACTTAAAATGTCTAAAGCGGATTTGTGCTGATTGTGGTATAGAAAAGTTACACCTACTCCCCGAGGAAACTGGAGAGGCTGAAATTGACGAAACAGTTAAGTGGGAAAGATTTGAGAAGGTGGACATAAAATTTAAAAGGCAACAAATTGATAAGAAGCTTGTCTTAGTTAAAAAGGAAACAAAAGTTAGTGAATTGTTTGCACATTTGAAGCAGCTATTAAAGTCGTTTCCATTGCTCGCATCGGGCAACTTGGCAATACAGCCAATTTCACAGTCTTGTTTCTAATCTTCCGCTAAATCACTGCGTCTGTGTGCATGACTTTTCTGAAAATTACCGGTTCACAGAACTAAAGCAACTACAAAGCTCGTACTTTCAGAGGACAGATGTCTCAATTCAAGTTTCTATTATGCATCGCCATGCACCTCTTGACGTAGATGGTATAAAATTCAGGAGAATCCGGAGATAATCACTGAACACTTTTTTGTTATCAGAAATATCAACAGCACGACCAGTATTTTGTCCACGCTGTGCGGAAAAGTATATCTGAAATCTGTCATCCATCTCATATCCCCCGGAGACCATGCATGAGTTTACTGACGGGTGTGCAGCCCAGTATAAAAGTAGACATTGCTTTGGTGACATCATAACTCCTGTCAGGATTTTGGGTTCAAGCATTTTACCCGAAATTTCTTTGAGACAGCTCATGCTAAAGGTGAAGAAGTTTTCTTCAACTCGATTTCTCACGAATAAATTTTCATACATGTAACAAAACTAATATTTCACAAAAATCTTCTCAGTTACACTAAAGTTGAGTAAAAGAAGCGAAAATTTGGTGAATACAATTAGGACATGTGACCAGTCTGCTCTAGGTCTATAAATACCTTTCAAACCTCTTAATCGTTGAAGGAATGTTTTTGTAAGAAATTCACATAGCTTCTGTGACATCAGGGTTAAATTCGCATTGGTCGTTTAATTAGTTCAATTTTTTAAAAAGGCCAATTTAAATATTTGTATGCCCGGTACATACAGTATACATGTAAGCTTAATTGTTTTTTAAATTTATACAAATTTATACATTACAGGGCCTCAAGATGCTGCAGGGGGGCTTCTTAAAAGGCAAGCAGACATGGCGGTTTTGAGAGGACAGGCACTTATACAAAATGCACAGGACCTGTACGATTTTGCAATTTCTAATTTGACCATGACAAAGTCCGTGTGCCGACGTAGAATCTTTCGTTTCATGGATTGCATTCCAAGAGATGACAACTTGCGATTTAAGTCAGTACCTAACATCAGGTCTGTTCATAAATTATTTTCGAGACTCCGACGACGAAATAACAATCCGCGAACTGTCCTGTTTCTGTGTAAAGCATTCGCATTCCTATGATGAATGCTTAAATGTTCCAGCAGCTGGGCATTTTCTAACTATTAAAATGATACAGGAAACTGACACCACAACCGATGTCGATCAGGATGATGACCAGGGATCCATGGCAAAAATTGTTTCTAAGGGCCAGGTTATTGCTGTGTACGCAGATGACCCACATCAAGACTATTTCTTGTTAAAAGTCCAAGAACCTGCCCATACACTGGACAGCGACAAAACTGATTCGTGGGGCTCGACATTACCAGCTGGTACTGATGTCATAACTGGTCTTTACTATGACAATACAAAACAGAATCCTCTTAGATATAAACTTTTAAAACAAGAAAGGCAAATTTTCCAGCAAGTGCAGCAGTTTACATCTGCTCCGAAGTAGATGCAAGGGTCACTATTGATTTAGACGAAAATGTTCATTTGAATATACTGCATGCGATAAAGAAATTCTTATGTCCTAGATACGTGTAGGTTGACTGTTTTTTAATACTAATACATGTAGGTTAATGTTTTTGAATCGTATAAATACTCTACATACACATAACGACATGGGAAATCAATTATCAAAAAAAAAAAAAATACCGTATGTATTTTAAAGTATGAATTGATAATTGTCTTATGTACTTCGTTTTTGAAATATTGTTTAATATATCAAAGAACATTTCCAGTACGTAATATACTCAAATATTCATTTGCTATAATGCATGGTACAAAATGCATAGATTGTATGGAAGGGAATTACCGCCAAAAGTCTATGTATTTGCTTTTATTCTTATTTGCCTACTTCTTTATGCTTTGTTATTATTGTAATTATATGCCACTTTATTGTTTTCGTATTCGTCTTTATTACATTATACTTGAGCTTTTATCGTTCTTTATTTTGTCCTTACTTCTATGTTGCTTTATTTTTGTGAATACATTCTACTTTCTTTTAATTTAAACTGTTTTTTAAATAAACTATCTTGATTATCTCGATTACGAACGTAAATTCAATCATGTAAACAATGCCACCTAGCGTTATAATGGGCACTAAATTCAATGAAGACGAATGCAAGTTGTCTGAATTTAGTGCCGCATTAAACGCTAGGTGGCAGGGTGTTCGCTATACGAGTGTTGGTAAAAATAGGTAAGCAAACCAGGGCCGGGGTTATTAAAGATTTTTCAATTTTCTGCCTTAATACTTTATCAATCAACTTAAATTTCATGATGTTTGTTATAAGTTCAGGTATGTACCCGATAATGCCATTTCCTCGGAAGATGGTAAGATTTTCCCTGGAAGACTGACTACAAAGTGATGCTTCCTTCGGGAAAACTTACAGTGAGACTCCTCCCAGGGAAGTTTCAATATATAGCTAGTCTTCCGTGGGAAATCTAGCTGTATATAGCAATTCGTCCCCCCTTTATAGCCACCCCTCCCCCGAATATTTTTTTAATCATAAAACAATGTTTATATGCTAACGTTTTCAGTTTTTAAGAAAAGTTATCCGTCCTACATGTATATGAATAAATGTTTAAATGAAACCATTTTAATAGTGGTTAATAATTAAATCATTTTAACCATTTAGTTTGACATAATAATCTTCACGAGTACAAATGGATAATGAATTCCGCCCCCCCCCCCCCCGGGCCCGTGGATGCCCCTCCCCCCCGGGGGCAATCGCCCCCGTGGCACTGTGGTTACGGCGTTGCCCCCGGTTCCCACGCCTATGCATTGTAGTCAATTAATATATTAATAGTCATGTACTTAGTGGCATATGTACATATGAGTAATATTTGGTACTGAAAACAAGTTGACACCCCCCCCCCCCCCCCACCACCACCTAATACAGAATTTTCAAGTTTTAAAATTTTTTTTTTCTCTACTGGCTGATGTAAAATACGTTGCGTTCTATAAATTTTTTTCTTTATTAAAAAGTGCTATTTCAATGTAAAATTTAAGCATAAAAAAGGGGGAGTTTCTGTATGCCTAAGGTGTTCCCCGGTTCCGACTTTGCCTACCCATAACACTCCTCACTCCTTTGCAAAGCCCCGTCCCTACAATCACACGCATGAGCAATTACTATCTGTCGTGAAATAAAGTTCATTTAAGTGGAACCAGTAGGTAAAGGGGGGGCCCCCCCCCCCCCCCAAAATTGTCAAAGTAAACATAAATCACAGTTTCGTCTAGAAAATGTAAATATGCCCATTTAGACCTCATTTTTACTCTACAAAATCTCTAGAACCCAGGAGCTTTCGGGGGGTTCGCCTCCTGACCCCCACCAGGGCTTTGCCCTTACCCCCTGGGGGCCTCAAAGGGGGCCCCCAGACCCCTTGCCTACTTTTGGCGCCCCATCTAACTTCATTTCCTAGATCCACGTCTGGGGAAAGTCCTGAAAAACAACTCAATTTATAAATTTATAAAGGGGTATCTAGTATTAAAATATTTAACATTTTTATGTCAATTAAACTGTTATACTGGAATTCAATTATCCAACAAATAACTTTCGTAGAGTGATATTTTTCAGGCGAGAGAACAGTGACTAGACCGATTTTGAAAATTCAAGCTATCCGCTGAACTTGACAAGCAAAAAAAAAAAAAAAAAAAAAAAAAAAAAAAAAAAAAAAAAAAAAACAAGGAAATTTCCAAACTTGAAAATACATACGTCGACAACCGGGGGGAGGGGTTAGCCCCCCCTTTTTCCCAAAGTTAAACTTAGTATAGACATTAACATTACTGCGTAGGTTTAGCCCCCCCCCCCCACTTTCCATGGACACGATGCAGTATAGGTTTAAAATGTGGAAAGTGGTGGTGTTTTAAAAAAAAAAAATTCGCACTGTAATTTGATCCCCTATCACCACCACACACACACGAAATAGGATTTTTGTGTTTGGCAGTGGACATTTCTCTCCCTTTTTTTTTTTTTTTTTTTTTTTTTTTTTTTTTTTTTTTTTTTTTAAGGTCTAAAAAATATTTCTTACGCTTTGCCCCCCCGGGCCCCCAAATTTCACTTTGCTTCCGAGCCAATAAATCATATTAAGGGGGCGGGGTGGGTTTTGGGTTAGATTCAACTTCTTCTAAGATCAAATTTAAATTACATACTACATTAACCTTATTTAACCCCTTTCAAAAAATGGGTCGGACTTTTAATGAAAATATTCAGTAAAGTACCGGTATGTAAAGTTATGTCTGAAAAAAAGAGGCCGCTATTCCTGTGTGCCCAGAAAAATAAATATTATATGGAGTTTCCATCATTGGATCGTGTATGGATTCGGCCTTGAGATATTCGATTGATAAAGTATTAAGGCAGAGAATTGAAAAATCTTAAATAACCCCGGCTCAGGTTTTTGACCCTTTTTTCCAAACTGTAGCGAACACGCAAGTTCTCGAGGTGATCATGGAAGTTAAAACTGGTGCATCGTCTAAGAAGGCCAGAACAAATTCCAAGTAAGGCCTCTGAATACAAGGTTCATCGCCCTGGAGAAGGTAGCCGGGGCATTACATAGGCCAAACCCCATGAGCACAAACTTGAACAGACCACACTTAGTCAGAAAGGCAGTCCTGTCCTGGGGCGGATATTCATCTGGTGAAAAGCCGAATTGGCGTCCAGGTTAGAGAACCACACATTCCCTGTAAGGGTGTTCAAGCATTCGTCTGTCAGGGGTAGGAGGAATACGGTACGTCCTTCCGAGTCATTAAGCTGCCATGGTCCAAACACCATCTTACATGGCCGTCTTTTTTTCTAATCAGGATTGGGGCGGAGGCCCGCTGAGACAAAGAGGGCTGTATCACTCCGGCCTCTGGCATTTTCTCGAGGTGGAATTCCTCTTCACCAGCAAAGAACATAGGGTGCGTCTCATCCGCTCCTTCACAGGGGTTGCGTTTCCAGTATATATTTCGTGCTTTAGTGCGGAGAATTTCCCGAAGTCAAACTCACTCCGAGCAAAGACATCCTGAAATTCTGTTAGCAGATTAGCTAACATAGCCCTCTCATCTGATCTGAGTTCTACAAAGGAGCGCTTTTGTAAGTTCTGTGAGAATTCAGGCACCTCATGGGTGGGGCTGCTACCCCCAGATCCCCTACATCTTGGCTAGCCACAGTTCTCACCAAGTAAGGCACCGGCTGATGTGGATCAGCCTCCACCGCCATACCTATATGGCCCTCAGTCAAGGTCACATCTTGATTAGAAGCGTTCACTTCACAAACTACTGCATTGTCCCCTCCCTCATGATATGTATGGGACATAAGAATTACATCCGACTGCAAATCAATCACTCAGCTTTTGATCCAGATGACTGGGACATAAAACAACAGAACCAGCCGGGACCCGCACCTTTCGGGCCAAGGTCACTCTAGCCTCCGGAATCTCTTCAGCTCGGCCGAAATTCATCTTAATGGCCTCCCCTCCCAATGTCAAGGTCCCAAGTTCTAAATCTAAAACAGGCCTTCCGGGTATGAAGAAACTCCATGCCCAGCAACATAGGATCGTGCAAGGGGGGGGGGGCTATATAAAGGTCAACCTCGTGAGTCTGACTCCCTAAGTTAAAGCCACGGGCCCCACCATGAAACCTTTGAGCTTGGTGTTTTTACCAGCCTGCTGCATAGTTACATGTCTCAGGATGGAGGCTCGTCGACAGAACACTAACCTCCGCCCCCGTATCCACCACGGCACTTACCCGCAAGCCTTGAACAAGTAGGCTAACTGAAAAACCTGTAGATGGGGCAACTGTCCTGTGGGTACAGTCGGCTCTACCCCCTCATCCACTGGTCTCTGGATTAGAATTATCTGCGTTGTTTCTCCCAAGATCCCTTAACTTTCCTTTCCTTTTCTGGAATGGTCCAAGAGGCTCTGACGTTGAGTGGGGGGCACAAGCATCCCCACTTCCACGTTCAAGGGTGCCTCTTCCTCCTCAGCCGAAAAAAGCTCCGGCGATTGTGACATGGAGCTCCGGGGTCGCAAATCATCCCCAGGGAGAAAGGGCGCACTAAAGTCTGCAAGTTAAGGCTGAGTTTGTGCAGGCACAGGGTTCCAGGTGAGCTCTGTGGGATGAACAGGCCCACGATCAAACTCGGGGGGGGGGGGAAATGTTTTAGGCCTCATAGGCCTCTGAGACTTTTTGGGCATATTTGTAGGTGAGTTGTGCAGGCCTCATGCGCATCTCGGGCATCCAATCGCATTTGTAAGTGAGAGGTTCAGGCCACACGGGCATCTCAGACTGTCGATCCTTAAATGGTGTATAGGGTGGAAGGGCGGGGTTGAGGGTGTAGTGTACACCCTCACTTAAGCGGCTTGATCTAAATCCCATAGTGGCAGGGCCCCCAGGTTTGCTGTGTCTCCCACAAGGAAAGGCTGGCTCAAGCCGAGCGCACATGACCTAAGCAATATACTTCATTACCCCACCTCTGTTGATTTTTCCATGAAATCCTGGCTTACGATTGGTTGAAGTCTGTCACGTGAAGAAAGGGTATAACTTTACCCCACCTCTGTCGATTTTTTCGTGAAATCCTGACTTACGATTGGTTGAAGTCTGTCACGTGAAGGCGGTGGATTTTTTTTACCCGGTCAGTTGTAAATCTATACCCGGTCGATGTATTACGTCACAAAAACAAACATGCCGTCATAATAGGCACAGTATAAGCCTGATGAAGCATTTAGCAGAGAAAACCATTTATAAACTACAGATAAAACGTAAATGTTTCATCGGTGGGGTAAATTGTTACA